>NC_051211.1:5624114-5781614 GCF_015220715.1 Pygocentrus nattereri | reverse complement strand
ACAGATCGGGGTGTAGACATGGTAAACACAGAAACACAGAACAAACAAACAAACACGATCAAACAGCACAAAGACCAGTGAAAAACACGGGGACAAACACAGGGACAACGGGGTACAGGCGGTAAACAGGTGGCGACAATCGGGGCGGAGTCACAAAACAAGGGGCCGGACTAGGAAACCAAAACAAAGAAAACACGTGGACTAGACCAAAGCACAACACGAACACATGGACAGGACCGGGAGGGGCCAATCATGACACCATCATGTTCAATTAACCTGAGTGAATTAAATTACGTATAAATTAGAAGTGCTTTCAAGATTTATTTCATTCTTTTACATCACATTTATTTATTTCTAAAGAGCTAATAGCACCTTCTGTATTCAGAGCAGTTACTCAGACTGTGTAAATGTATTAAATGATAAAATGTGTTAAATTCACAAACATTTACTGTCCAAACTGTATTAAACAGTATTTCCTGAGTCTCATTACAGACACATGTAAACTTTAAAGTCTAATGAAGAAATACACAGAACTTTATAGATTTCAGCCGTGATCAAATTCCCTGCTTTAGAATTTCTATTCACACCCAACTGAACTACTGTAACGGTGGGGAGCGACAAGGCGGACGCATGTGCTGAGTAAAGCGAGATTTATTTTGGGCAAATCCAGGGTCGTAGTCGGAACACTCCAGGCTCACATATCCAAACACGGAGAGATCGCGGGACAGACATGGCAAAATAAACACAGACTGAAGTACAAGATGGAGGTCGGAATAACAAAACATCCAACAAGCATCCATCTAACAAAGACCAACACAGACCAGGGCAAACATGGGGCTTATATACACGAGGGCTAACAAGGGATAACAGGACATCAGTTGAAACACAGGAGGGAACAATCAGAGGTGGAGTCACAAAACAAGGGGCCGGACTGGGAACCAAAACAAAAAGCACGTGGACTTGACCAAAGCACAACACAAACACATGGACAAATCGTGACAACTACTACTTACAGCAAATCTTTATGTGCACAAGTTTCCCACTGAGGTGCAGCTCTCATGCTGACCATCATGCCAATATAAACTCTATATATAATATAAAATTAATTAATTAATTAGGGGACCATTTTCCCTTACAATGATCTGCATGCAATTCTATAACTCGCTATAAATTCCTTATAAAGTACATTATAGAGCCAAACCTTTTCTCAACACTATCATGAAACAGTATTGCCGACATCACTGAGCAACATATCTGCACAATTTTATATAATAACTTCCTATGCAGGAGCTTTTAGAGAGGTTTATCTCTACAGACGTCTGGTTCCTATCACCACCACTGTGAACAGTTTCTGTACAACAGCACATTTCACACCAGACCACACGGAATGATGTTGTTGACAGCTTAACCACTTAGTTATGCAGAAATGTTGGGAGGAAAAACAGTTTTTGAGTGTTTTAAAGCAAGTTTCCTCCATTTCAAGGCTGTACATGTAAAAGAGTTTAGCACTTCCATTGTTGCCAGACATCACAGCCACACATCACTTTTCCAGAAGAAGTGTGAGCTCTAAGCCGGCGGTTTGCCTGTATATGTTGAAATCCAGGTGCCAGTCTGAAGGTGAAATGCACATTTCACAATAAGAGTCCATTAAGAATCAAAGACAGTAAACGTCTCGATACTCAAAATTACAGCCTTCGCTCTGTAGCCGACCTGTGACCACGAAGCACACCTGCAATCGATAACATAACAAGCAGCAATCCAGTGCAAGCCGTTCCTGTTGGATAGCAGCATGAGCAAAGCCCATTTCAGGACCATTAACTGTCCAGCACACTTGAATTGCATGGACGCTTTGCTAAAAGAGGCTGATTTTGAAAGCTGTAAGGTGTTTTCTCCAGTACACGAGCGAGTGGGAGCAATATTATTCAGACCATGTGTTAATGGCAACACTGGAGTCTGTGGTTATTGTGTTACAACCGAGGGAATAGAGAAAAGAGAAAAATTCCTTACTACAGTATTAAGTCAGGGCCAAAGCCTCAAGACTGTGGGCAGGGGCATATGTGGCTTTACAGAGGTTGCTGTTGACCAAGCAGGTCTGCAGACCATTTTATGTTAAAATATTAGCAGCCATTAGCACAGGGATGCTTTTGAATACTTAGGGGCCCTAAGGTCCCCAGGTCCCTACTTCGGGAGCTCCAGACATCCCACCCCAAACACACTGTTATTGTTATGAAAGAATCTCCAAAATAAAAAGAGAAAAAGGTGTGCGAAGGTTTTAGGCATTTACAATTTACAGTGAGTTTATCACAATATACATTAGAATAAAGTCGCATTTATAATTCAAATAAACAGAAAAACCATAAAAAGTAACAAGAATTTCTCGGGTCCATATTTTTCCTGGACACCTTCACAGCCGCCACAGAGACTCGTTAATATCATAAATTACATCATGAGCTCAATTTACTGAGCACTGATTGGTCAAACCAGGAGCTGCTTTTTAACTACATATAATACTGGACTTCCTTGAGGAGAGGCTTGGAGATGGGTAAACAAACACACCAACATCCAGAAAATCATTATATATTATCATTATTAATTTTCTAATGAATTAATATTCTACTAAATATATATATATATATATATATATATATATACTTTATACTATATATACTTTTCTTAGCAAATAAACTACACAAATTAATAGATTTAGAATCGATATCCTTGTTTCTATGTTCATTGTCCATTTTTGTAGTTCTACAGTTAGAGACTGTAGTCCAGCTGTTTCTCTGATACTCTGTTAGCCCCCTTTTACCCTGTTCTTCAGTGGTCAGGACCCCCATGGACCCTCACAGAGCAGGTGGTGGATCGTTCTCAGCGCTGCAGTAACACTGACGTGGTGGTGGTGTGTCAGTGTGTGTTGTGCTGGTACGGGTGGATCAGAGCAGTTACTGTCTTTCTGTAACACCACAATTTTCTTCTTCCACATTTATTTATTCATTGTTTATTTTACACAAGCTGCCCTTTGCACTGGGTGCACATTTAACAATGATCTACTGGAATAAAATTTGTGCCGCAAGTGCCGTGAAAGAATTTCAGGTGCTGTGTCACTGTTTTAGTTTTACTTTCTAAAATCTCTCCCTCTCTCTCTCTGTCTCTCTCCCTCTCTCCCTCTCTATCGCTCTGTTTCTTTCTCTATCTCTCTCTCTCTGTCTCTCTCTCTGTCACTCTCCCTCTCTCCCTCTCTGTTTCTCTCTCTATCTCTTTCTTTCTCTCTCTCTGTCTCTCTCTCTCTGTCTCTCTCCCTCTCTCCCTTGCTCTTCCTCTCTATCTCTCTCTGTTTCTCTTTCTATCTCTTTCTTTCTCTCTCTCTGTCTCTCTCTCTCTCTGTCTCTCTCTCTCTATCTATCTCTCTCTCTGTCTCTCTCCCTCTCTCTTCCTCTCTATCTCTGTTTCTCTAGCTCTTTCTCTCTCTCTCTCTCTCTCTCTCTCTCTCTCTCTCTGTCTCTCTCTCTGTCACTCTCCCTTCCTCTCTATCTCTGTTTCTCTCTCTATCTCTTTCTTTCTCTCTCTCTGTCTCTCTCTCTCTCTGTCTCTCTCTCTCTATCTATCTCTCTCTCTGTCTCTCTCCCTCTCTCTTCCTCTCTATCTCTGTTTCTCTAGCTCTTTCTCTCTCTCTCTCTCTCTTTCTCTCTCTCTGTCTCTATCTCTTTTTCTCTCTCCCTCTCTCTTCATCTATATCTCTCTCTGTTTCTTTCTCTATCTCTTTCTCTCTCTCTCTCTCTCTGTTTCTTTCTCTCTCTCTCTCTCTCTTTCTCTAGCTCTCTCCATCTCTCTCGATCCCCCCTCTACCCCCCCTCTCTCACTCTCTTTCACACACACACACACACACACACACACACACACACACACACACACACACACACACACACACACAATAGAGTTAGTATCCTCTCATTACCACTGGTGGTGTTCTTCTGCGTTTGCCCTGGAGACTTTCTGATCATTTACTGACAACATCATTATCTGGATCAGAACTTATTGATCCCACCATACTGCTGGGAACAATCACACACACACACACACACACACACAGCGCTGAGAGGTACATTGTGTTTCATTGCTATTGCGAGTGCATACAATGAATGCCTTTTGCCTTTTTTTTGCCTCTTGAGGATTGAAGCACAAAAGTGACCATCAGAGCTGTTTAGATTTTTTGCTGAACAAACATTTTCAACCCATTCTGTGCCCCAAAGGTACAGTCCAGCCTGGCTCATCATTACCGCATATTCCATTTCATATTGTTTAGCATGTGCAATGATCAAATCCTCACAGCAATGTTACGGCATCATTAATGTAAAGCCTGCCAGAAGAATAGAGGCTGTTACTGCAGCAAAGAGGGACAAACTCACTACTGATACCCTTTATCTTAAAGGAAATGCCAGACAAGCAAACTTGTAGACACATAATATGTAGAGAGAATGGACAGCACGTCATCTCATAATGTCAGAGGAACAGAGGAACAATCTGTGATCACTTGCCATAAAAGGGAAGCCACAGGAATAAATCGCTGCTGTTGGAACAAAACCTCATATCTCCAAAATGGGAACTTTACAGGAGAAGAAAAAACAGGCTTTATTTTTAATGTAAGTAGATAGAACTGTCAATAGAACCTACAGACTTATTTTCCAAGTAGTTTTGGGCCGTTTCTGTTGGTCCATTCATCAAAAAAAATAAAAAGGGAAACAGACATTTTCAAATAATGTCAAAAACTGAAAAAATATAAAAACAGCAATACAAAAATGATAAAAATGGAGATACAAGGTTTTTTTTTTCTGACAGCAGCAAAATATTCCTAATCTCATGATTCTGAAGAAGATTCCATCACTGTGCAGCCCAGAGTATTCCACCAAAGCTAAAACCCATTCAGTGCAGACTAGGGCCTATACTGAATTAGATCTGCTAGATGGGGAGCTCTCTCAGCTACTGTGTGCTGGATAAGAGAAAAAGCCAAGGAGGAAGTAGACCTGTCTTCTATTGACTGCAGCAAAGCTTTTGACTATGTTTCCCACACAAACCTGTGGAATATCCTCAGTAAAATATGTACACCAGAGCATAACCATCCTTCTAATGAGGACTCTCCACACCAGGGGTCGGCAACATGTGGCTCCGGAGCCGCGCGTGGCCCTGTTACTGTCCTGTTGCGCAAAATAAACCAGTCCTCTTCTGCAGTATATATAAATAAAGCTCTGCTGATCGTTCAACACAGTTTAACAATAAACGGTCTTAAATGCTGGAGTTAAAGTAGCTGCTAATTCACACTTTGACCCTGAAGACTGGTGTGCAGACTGCTGGTCACCATAGCAATGCAGATAACAATCTGGCCTTGCTAGTAGTAACGAAAAGTCAAATACTGACAATTTGGAGACGAATGGACTAATTTGTGTTTATAATCACTCCAACTGGTTTTCTGGCAAACACTAAAAAGTCATGAAGCTGAAGTCCTGTTCACCAATTTCTTGTTCAAATTTTCCTGGTGCACCTTAAAAGGTGCAGCAGTTATATTCTGGCACACGAGGCCTCATTTAAGGTGGAATGGTAAAATTCAAAGAAGAAGCTGGTGAATGAGAAGCTGGTGTGAGTTTTGTGAATAGTGGAGAGTTGGGACATTTTAAAACTTTTCCACTTTTGTTTCCTGCCAGAGATGCGGGAAAAGCTGCTACAGTTATGCTCAAAGCAGAGCAAAGTAAGTCTGCATTTCATTTCTATTATAATTTTAGCTTATACTAGTACATCAGCACATACTGAGACATATTTACAGACAAGTTGGTAAAATGGATATAAAATCTGTAGATCTCTGTTCATAAACATAAACCAGCCCAAACTCATTTACTATAAAATGAAATGGTGTTTGTAGAAATTCAGAAAAAAGCCGCGTCAGTCTCGACTGCATATGTGGACATATTTCTATATTGTGCTCTATTTACACAAAGTTAGGTTAGTTCATCATTTATGTTGAACAGACTCTCCCAAAGTTTTACGCTGCTGCGCTGACGTTGAACCGCGTGCTGCACTGGGTCGGTATGACCAACAGGTCAAAACCAGCTCTAAACAAAGTGACCGCTGGGCCCTGATTGGTGCTCTGGCTTTGCGCTTCTTTCGATTTGACATGTGACGTTTTTATACACACAGAAACCAAAAGGAACGACAGATTTCTCAAAATGTAGGAGGAAGAAGTCGGATATTAGACTCTGAAATGTAGTGGAGTGAAAGGAAAAAGTGGAGAAACTTCAGTACAGATACACCAAAAATACTAAAGTACAGAAACTAATTACTGTCCACAAGCAGTAATAAAAAAAATCTATCTATATTTGTCTTAATCAATCTGCACACATACCTGCCTATGCATATCTATGTTTGAGTGTATGTGCGTATCTGTGCTTCTACTGTTCATTTGGCAGAAGTTTTTATCCAGAGCAACGTACCAGTGAAGCTACGGGCCTCATTCAACACAGTCCTCAGTTCAGACCCGCAATGCGCCCATGCACACACTTTCTCTGTCTCTCTCTCTCTCTCTCACTCACTCTTCCTCACTAAATGTGAGAGAAGAGAGCTCATGCCCTATATAGAAATCCCAGAGGGAGCATGTGAATCTTTTCTCCTCTCTGAGTAGATGTTTTGTCATGTTTTATATCATTCAACTAATAAAACGCAACTCCGTGTTTTTTTTTTTTTGTTTTTTTTTCTTCACTAAAGCTTCGGGTCCCTGAAGAGCTTTGTTCTAAATGTACTGCAAACACAACTGTTTGCCTTTAGAACATGCTTTTCTTTTTTTTTCCATCTCTCTTTCTCTCTGTCCTCCTCCTCTTTGCACAATTTGCTCTCTTTTTTACTGTCTATATCTCTCTCTAACACTCTTTAAGTCTCTCTCCCTCTCTCTCTGTCCGTAAAGTAGAGCACCAAGACGCTACGAACTTGACGTATTCCCTGCCAGATGAGGAGATTTAGCTGGCTGTGTCACAAGAGAGGAAAAGAAAAGTGCTTTGTTTTTTTTTTTTTAAAGAATTTTGTTACTCTTAGCCTGTTGCACATGGCTGAACGATCGCCACTCCTCTTCTCGTAATGGGAACGCTAATGTCTCACCAATAACGACAGTGTTGATAAGAGGAAAATTTGGATGGAAGTGAAGCAACAAACAGCAGGAAAAGCCAGCAAAGTCCTGCCTCGCTGGCCGTGTGAGTGTGATTAGGACAGGGACTGCTGGCTCACTACGGAATCATCACCAGCTAATGACAGCATGCGCTTCATCAGTATTCAGCAGGCTTGGCCTAATGAGATCGAGAGGGACCGGGGAGGCTAAAAAGGGTCCTATGTGGGGATCTCCCGATGTGATTGAGTATCAGGACTGGAGCCGATCCAGACGTATATTAACGGGCAGGGAAATGGCTACAATACCTTAAGTTGAATGTACCTGTCCAAGTTCTTCATGATAGAGAGAATCCTAAGTGAATGAAAAGTATCAAGAGAACAGATTCGACCGTCGTTAAACGGACAGCTATATCTCTTTCATCCTCAACGTGCAGTTTTCACAAAGATTCAGACGATCACCAGTGTTTCCTTATTTGGGGTTTGTTCTTTGGTGTTCCTCACCCTCAGGAGCACAAAGGTGAGAACAGTTCTGTGCTTTAAGTACATGTCATGGATCTGCTGTGGATGTTTTCCTAGGACCTCTCTCGAGAACACGTTTAAGAACAATCTTAAGTAGATATTGGCGAATATTTTAAAATATTCTTAAAAGAACCACATAGAGCAAGTTCTCCGTCATAGAGAAGAACCATTAAACCATACAAATAAGCACATATGCATTCAAATGGTTCTTTGAGCTGTCATACACAACTTGCTTTACACAAAATTTAAGTGATACTTTTTCATTCCACCTCCGCATTTAACCCATCCGTGAAGTGAAACACCACATACACACTAGGGAGCACACACACGTGAGAGGGCAGTGAGCACACTTGCCCGGAGTTGGGGGTTAGGTGTCTTACTCAAGGACACCTCAGTCATGGACTGTCGGCACTGGGGATCAAACCAGCAACCTTCTGGTCACAGGGCCAGTTCCCTAACCTCCAGCCCACAACTGCCCCTGTAATAAGAATTTTTAATACTTGCTTGGACTCCCCCATCACTCAAAAAATATTTAAGCCCAAAAGTTAAACCTTATGTATTTTAATTACATGTCCATTTTCCATTCAATTTAAATTCATAAATCCAATGTAAAAATGGTATTATATTATGTTTCTCCATCATGTTCAACAAACCTGAGTGAATTAAATAACGTATAAATTAGAAGTGCTTGTAGGATTTATTTCATTCTTTTACATCACTTTTATTTATTTCTGAAGAGTTAAAAGCACCTTCTGTATACAGAGCAGTTACTCAGACTGTGTAAATGTATTAAATTACTAAACGTGTTAAATTCACAAACATTTACTGTCCAAACTGTATTAAACAGTATTTGAGTCTCATTACAGACACATGTAAACTTTAAAGCCTCATAAATAAATAAACAGAACTTTATAGATTTCAGCCGTGATCAAATTCCCTACTTTAGAATTTCTATTCACACCCAACTGAACTACTAATTACAGCAAATCTTTATGCGCACAACGTTCCTGCTGAGGTGCAGCTCTCATGCTGACCATCACGCCAGTTAGCCTGCTGACGCTATCAGTCACTTCATGCTATGCTAACATGTCGAGGTCGCCTACAGTAGCAGAAACCGTCAACTGTTGATTTGAATATTAATAGAATTCAACTTTATATACCGGTGCACATTAAATCCCTGCCATCGTTTATTTAATCTGACTTTTGTACCCGTTACCATGGCAACAGACCTAGCAAGGATGCTAGCTGGCAGGTTCGCTGGTGTTTGTCTAGAGTTTCTCTTAAAATAAGCAAAATGAAACATTAATATTTGGTCAAAAACATTAAAAACACAGATGAAGTTAATGTTCATCAGTATTTCAGCGCAGTTGCGCTGGATAACGAAGGACGGCAGGAGATAAAATTAAAGTGCCGTTTCATGTCCACCATGCCGGCTGAAGCAGATTCCTGGTTGATGATGTGTTTCCTGTCACTGTTGTGCATCTGCACAGCCTCCTAATAAGATTTAGTGGAAAAATCTAGCAGGTCTTATACAGTTCAATTAAATCTGTTTGGGATTTATGCAAATTGGGTTGCCTCTAAAGAATATATATAAGTAAAGTGTATATTTATGTTTTTATGTTTTATGTCAAATATTTGCTTAATGTTTTTTGAGTGTTCCTTGTAATGAGCTCAAGTGGCTTATTGCTTTTATAAAACAGCGGACAACATAACCTATGATAAAATACACAATCTTTCAGCCAAGAAATATAGTTCATTAGCGCATGGTGTAGCTGGCAAGTCACCATGGACTGATGAATGAGGGGAACGCTCGGTCGCCCATCGCTGTATATTGTTGGTCATTTCATGAACTTTCGAACTTCTTGTCGAATAACAATGAAGATGTGACCACACGGCACTGTTTAATGCAAAAACCTTCACTTTATAAGTACTTTTTGGTCACCAAATCACCCCCACGAGTCTTATTAACACCAATCCAGCGGCGCCCCTCCTCTCACACTGGGGCTGAATCTCAAATGGCTCCCTGTTCCCTACATAGTGCACTACATAGGAATTCATGTACAGGAAGTGGTTGAAATTTTGCCCTACAAAACTCAAACAAAAAAATAAATAAATAAGTGCATCACTTCATTAACAGCTACTAGCGCTGCTCTGCAGGCGATCTGGCCGGACTGCAGGGACAGCAGAGGAGGTTAAAGTTCAGCTCCTCACTGCTGGGCTTTACTTACATTTAGGGCATCATACGCCTTCAAAGAGGGGGGCAGTTATTTATTATCGCCCACCACTAATTCTTCAGTGATATGAAGCTGAAGTCAGATATTCTCCAGATTCTTGTTTGAATTTTCCCATTCCACCTTAAACGGTGCAGTGGTCACATTCTGGCGCTCCAGGCGTCAGAACTGCTGGACTTTTTAAGGTGGAGCGGGAAAGTTAGCTCACTAGCTACTAACAGTAGCATGCTATTTGTAATGGGGGGCGAGGAGGTGGATGCATATGCGGAGATAGGCGAGATTTATTATGGGCAAATCCAGGGTCATAGTCAAGATGGTCCAGGGTCATAGAGCCAACAGGGATTGATCGAGGGGCAGACATGACAGACAAACCAGAATCCAACATACCAACACCACAGCAGATAACAACCAACCAACATACATCAAACAAAGACCAGCAAACACAGGGCTTAAATACCACACCGGGAAGACGAGGGACAGGTGAAAACACTCAGGGGCGGAGTCACAAAACAAGGGGCATGAACCAAAACAAACGCACATGGAGTGGGAGGAGCCAATCGTGACACTATTAGATATTTCCTGTGCTTGTTATGAAGAAAACGAGCATAATACACTGAAACGACATTAAACTAAGATCATACAGTGGTTATCGTCATTTTCTGACAGAGTAAAAGTTCTTATGCTCTGTTCTAAATGTTCTCTTTTCTTGTTACAGTTTGAAGATGCTTTGGCAAGACTGTAACTCTGTATGGCCACGCCAGTAAAGCTTCTAATAAATTCTCACATTTGTGGGTTTCTTTGGTCACTCGCGCTGCCATCTTGCCGGTTTTTCTTCTTTTTTCTCATATCACTCTGTTTGGAGTTTCTGAAAAACCTCCATCTGGAGGGCCATGTAGCCCTAACACTTCGCCCCACCCCTCCATCTCAACAAAAACTGGGACCCTTGATGTGAACGTGCAAAACAGAGGACTATGGCCAAAGTGGTACGGGCAAGGGGTAAAATGGGACTGGGCCTAAGTTACATTATAATATAGAGAAGCTCTTTCTGGATTGTTGCTACTATTCAATGTACTGTCTATGTTTATAGACACCAGTTTTTTTTATACAGTGTTAGAAACCACATAAAAAGTTTATTAGTGATCACTTAACAAGTCGACACAGACTGAGGCATGAGGTGATTTAGGCATGCAGTTTACACAGGTGCTTAATTGGCTTTTTTAATTTACTTACTTTGTAGCCACATTAGCCTCATGGGCCTTGCTCCGGGACAAACTTGAAGATGCACCAAACATATGAGCTTGTCTTGGATTGGCTACATTTGGGGAAGAGGGAAATTGTTTAGATCATTTTTTTTGCTAGATTATCCCTTTAATGCACCCAAACATCCATGTCAGTGTTTCTCAAAAGCAGCACCACGAGACCCTACGCTGAACCGTCCCAGTGACCTTTTTCAGGAGAGCTCAGGTGAGCCGTCTCAGGCCTGCCACAGCTGCGGTCGGAGCGTTCGCCCCTAAAGAGAGCTGTGAGAGCTGTATTGCTAAGTGGGCCTCAGCCCGCTAAAGTGCCTGGTGTCTGTGTTTAACAGGACCATTAAGGACGGATCAATAGAGAGAGGGAGAGAGAGAGAGAGGAGGGAGAGGGAGGGTTAGGGAGAGAGTGGAGGACGTGCGACTCTGTCAGGGTGATGTGTAGTTAGTGCCTGATTGTCCCGAGGTGTCACTGGATCTAAAATGCTCTAATTCCTCTTTCCCACTAATGTCCTTTAATACAGCGTAATACACCTGACTCCACCGCAATTAAAGCGGATCCTCTCGGGGCAAGGCAGGCCTCTCAGAGTAAACGACACAAACATGTTCAGGAAGCCGGGACAAGGGGAATCTCTCTCTTTTCCTTATTCTTTCATTGTTTCCTTCAAATGTGCACCAACTAGTTAACAGTGCTGTGGCGTAATCGCACGATGATGGCAAATCATTGTGCAGCTAGCCAATATATGGGGTGGCAGCTTTACTGCTTAAACTGCAAGTACTTATGTGGCCAACAATTCAAGGAGACACTTCATTTTATAGTTGCTGAAAGGGGACTTCTACCAATTTTTGAAATTACAGCATAACGCGTTTAATAGCTGTTTACATGCAGCCTAAAAATCCATTAATAATCCGACTGATAGCTCAATTGGAATAGAATACGTCCATGTAAACACCTCAATCAGAATAGTCTAGTCCGATTGAGGCCATTCGGAATACAATTTCTATCCGATTAAACAAGGTGGGTAAACCTCTAAATAATCAGTTAAATAGAAGAATAATAGCCATGTAAATGCCTGAATCCGATTACATTCCCTATCGGAATGTGTAAATACATTCTGCGCTTGTGCGTCGCATCATATTGAAAGGTTTATAACGTTCAACATGGTGGGAGCAGAAACTGGTCTGCAAAGGAGACCAGTGGCGGTGGGACGGAGCTTATGTGTCTCAGAACACGACGTCTTCCTCTCTGCCTTCTTTAATAAGGACATATGAAGGACAGTTTTTGAGTCTGACATCATTTTAAAGCAATTAAAAACACAAGCACTGCTCACTGCTGCTCATCTTACTCTGACTGGACCTCACGTGATGTTCGCTGTCATGGTAACGTTTACTGTAAGAGCTACTCCACACATACGTGTCATTTTGTATCGGATTATTTGTAGCCGAGCATGTAAACGAAGATTTTCCGTCAGATAGTTGAATAGAGTGAGCATAAACACTTCTGTAATCTGTAATCCGATTGTATTCAATCGGATTGGCGAAAGTCTTTGAATGTAAACAGCTATTGAGAGAGGACTAATGTGTGGTGATAGGAACTGGGGGCCATCAGTTTAACTAAATTACACTGAAATGTCAAAGAGCTACTAGATATTAAGTGAGTAAGTGTGAAGTACAGCCTCCAAAGTGCTGTGTCCTCATTTTTGGGTAAAATGTTGGTGAGTACCAAGACAGTCTAGTTAAACTGAGCTATTGAGAACATAGCCAAGCACCTCTCTAGAATTACTCAAAGTGGTGCAACAAAGAAAAGAGCATCTGGGTCATTCCACTAGAATGGTTCAAATTGGACTTTGACATTTTCAAATTTTTTGCTTAAATGTATCATTGATCTGTAAACCTCACAGTCAAACATGTAACGGGGTCGAGTGTGACGGGGTTGTGATTTTTGCACAGAATGGCCGCTGCTCTACATACTGTATACCAGAGAGAGAGCACATGGCATGCATGAGATTCAGAATTAGCATATAGTTTTGAAATAAAAAAAACTTTTTTTATAAGTAATAGTTTTCTATCTTTTTTTCATGTGACGGTGTTGAGTCACTGAGTTTGGCGACCACAATATCACAAGATAAATGACCAAAATTAAATAAAAGAAGGAAGCCACTTGCCTGTCTTTGCTGTCCTGTTGTCCAAAAGACTTGAGTGATGTCACTTCTTGATGTATATGGATCATATGGATCATACCATTGTTTTTGTGGGGGAGATTCATTTGTGTTACGGGGTTGAGGGGTTACTTAGGTACAGAACTAAATAATGTGATTTTAATAAATAATTATCAATTAATTTTGAAAAATAATATCACAAACAATTAAACACAGACAGTTGTTTAGGTTGACATCAAAATATATGGACTTTTTTATAGTTGTATTTGGTATATTCTAAGTATACTTTCGTTGAAGGCCATGAGGGACATGACAAAATAGGTGGTGTCAGCAAAAATAAACAAATAAGCAAAGTTCTCATAAAAAGATCAAATAAAAAAAAAATACACTGTATTAAAGGAGATATTTCAATGTATGTGTAAAGCTGTTAAAATATAGATTTTTGTGACCCAGTAGATAAAATACACCTAAAGAGGAGATGAGGACTCAAAATGTGCCATTTCCATGGAATGACCCATCTAGTGAGAAGCCCAGTGGACGGAAACAACGTGTTGATGAGAGAGGTGAACAGAGAATGACCAGACTGGTTCGAGCTGACAAAAAGGCCAAGTTAACACAGATAACTGCACAACTGTGGTGAGCAGGAAAGCATCTCTGAATGCACAACATGACAAACTATGAGGTGGATGGGCTACAACAGCAGAAGACCATGTTGGGTTCCACTTTTGTCAGCCAAGAATGGAAAGTTGAGGCTGCAGTAGACACAGGCTCACCAAAACTGGACAGTTGAAGGCTGGAAGAGCATAGCCTTATCTGTTGAATCTCTTTGTTGAGGCACATCGTTCTGTTCAGGTACATTTTTCATTCATCAAGGTTTAATGTAAATGTTCCCTCAAAAGTACAACAGTGGTTTAAAGATCCAATTGTTTTCCTCAAATAAGTTTTTTTCCCAGGTGAAAAGTACATATTTGTACCTTTTCATGAACTAATGTTTTAAAACAGAACAATAAAAGACGAGACTAAATAAACTTACTGAGATGTACCCTTAAGGATACCACCCCTGTGACAAGAGGGTAGTGTAGGGTCAGATTTTGACGCCGACAGCGAGAATTCATGGGCTCAACGTACCTTGACTCAACAGTCCAGGCTGGTGGAGGTGGTGTAATGGTGTGGGGAATGTGTTTGTGAGCTTGAAAATACCAATCAATCATCGCTTGAATGCCACAGCCTATTGGAGTATTGCTGTTGACCATGTTCATCCCTTCATGGCCACAATTCACCATCTTCTAATGGCTACTTTAAGCATAATAATGCACCATGACAGTGAGGTCAGTGTTCATCAGTGGCCTTCCCAGTCGTCGGAGCTGAATCCACCAGCCTGGACTGTTGAGTCAAGGCACGTTGGGTCCATGGATTCTTGCTGTTGGTGTCAAATTCTGACCCTACACTCTCAGAAAAAAGGTAACAAACTGTACCTTTGGGTTGTGGTAGAACGGGCGATACACAGCATGATCAGCAGGAATTGTGTGATGCAGCAGTGTCAAGATGGACGAGAATCTCAAAGGGATGTTCTGACAATTCTGACGCTGCTCCTGAAGAACGAGGTATTTCACATGAAGCCACTCTGAGTAACTTTGTTTACATCTTAACCAGTCAGTTATGCAGATATTGACTGGTTAAAAAGAGTGGAATTCCCCTTTGAGCAGTGAACAACCCAGACGCTCTAACCTGAAGGAGCTCCAACTTGAATTTTCCCTCAAAAGTCAATAGTTATCTACTCTCCTTTATTGAACACGTGTCACTGTAAAAAGAAACATCTGTCCTGGTCTGAAGATTTGCTAGTTTTCATAGCTAATAAGCACAAACGTGTTTGTGTGCATGGTAGTGTGAGTGCGCGACTGTCTGTGTGGATGTTTATGGTGAGTGGCAGGCTGATGTATTTATTTCTCTCCCTCTCTCTCTCTCTCTCTCTCTCTCTCTCTCTCTCTCTCTCTCAGGGCGATGTGTAAAGTAGTGAGTGTTTGCCTGCGGCGGATCCCCCTGGCAAAAAACCGTGTGGTGCCATCTTCCTCTGCCAGTCCATTAGGGATGCAAGGTGTGTCAATCAGCTCTCCCCACGCACGCAGCTTTACGGGGAGACAGCAGTGGAAGAAGGAGCGTGTGCACAAACATGTGGCAAAGTCGGCCTCGCAGTTTCCAGCGCGGACGAGAAGGCGACAAGTGTGCTGACACACACACACACACACACACACACACACACACACCTCATTATTAGGTTGGAAGAGTATCGAGAGCATTTGTCCACATTTCCAAGATGGTTTTTTTTTTCCTTTTTTTCACTGTCTCTCTCTCTCTCTCTCTCTCTCTCTCTCTCACTCACACAGCTCGCCGTGGATAAAATCCAGTCACTTTTCTGCAATCTCTCTCCCCCGTCCTGGCTGACACCGGTGATAAGCTAGTGGAGCTGGTGCCTGCCGCAGCTCCCCAGCCGTGAGGACTAGTCTGAAGTAAAGCTCTGAGGAAAAAGTGGATTCTAAACTTTCCATCCATCCCACATTGGTGTTTGTGAGTAGAGGAGATGTTTTATTCTGATTCGAATTTGATAGAAAAGCTCTTTTTGCCATATTGTTACAATTTCTTGTCATTAAAAAGAAGTGCAGAGCTGTCAGTACAGAATGTAAATGGAATGTAAATAAGATGAACTGTGTAATTAAATATGTCATCAAATTCAAATAGCGTAGCATAATGAAAATAACTCTCCACTACTAAGCACTGAGTGTTTTACAGTAGTGCCAAACTCAACCACTAATAGGGCCAGATTAAAAAATCTCAACAAATCAGTGGGCCAGCTGTGTATTTACTGTATTTTTACTTACATTTTGGCCTTTGTTTATTCAAATTACGCCAACACTACATCTAAAAATAGGGGCTGAATAGTTGAATGATTCAAAAAATGATAATAAATAAATAATTTGTTATAAAGCCATAGACTGTATTAACTGCAGATACTGTTAAACCTCTTTAAATGTCCTCAATGTACAGTAGGTTTTATTAGCACGGCCAGTTCACTTAAACTAGACACCTGGCATCTCTTTGTTTTGTTTGTTTTTTGTGGGGCGGTGCCATAGATCATTACTGGGGAGGGGGTGGGAGCACGCATTACGTTGCAGTGCATGCTGGAAACAGAGGAATTAGACCTCCGCATTTAACCCATTCGTCCTGCGAAAATCCCACATACATGCATACTAGTGAACACACACTCCGGGGGGCAGTGAGCACACTTGCCCAGAGCGGTGGGCAGCCCTATCCATGGCGCTTGGGGAGCAGTTGGGGGTTAGGTGTCTTGCTCAAAGGTACTTCAGCCATGTACTGACAGCTCAGGAGATCAAACTGGTGACCTTCCAGTCACAAGGTTGGTTCCCTAACCCCCAGCCTATGACTGCCCCCAATATTATGCCTCATATTGAGCTTCTTGGACAAAAAGCACAACTTTAGGAATCACCTGTGTTCCATAAGGAACCTTGTTTCCAAAAGAGTTGTGTGAAGAACCGTCAAAAGGTTTGGAGAATCCTAACGTAATGTAATAGTTCTATACCAACTTGAGTACTTCTGAGAACCTTTACATTACATGGAGTTTCTTCAAACTTTGAAACACACTCTCTTTCACAAAACATGGTTCTCTAAAGAACCTTCCATTGAAAAGTTCTTTTGGGATTCAGTAGGTCTTCTACAGTGGCATGTTAGTAAACTTTTTGGTACTGTTGTAAAGTGTGTCACAATCATTTGGCATCAGGCCCTTTATCGGCTGCTCCCTTTAGGGGTCGCCACAGCGGATCATCTGCCTCCATCTTGCCCTATCCACTGCCTCCTCTACTTTCACACCAACCATCTCCATGTCCACCTTCACTACATCCATAAACCTTCTCTGAGGTCTACCTCTTCTCCTTCTACCCGGCAGCTCCATCTCCAACATTCTTTGCCCAGTATATCCACTATTCCTCCTCAACACATGTCCAAACCATCTCAACCTGGCCTCTCTGGCTTTATCTCCAAACTGCTCCACCTTCACTGTCCCTCTGATCATCACTCCCAACGAAAATCTCAGCATCTTCATCTCCGCCATCAGGCCCTTTATCATTAATCTAAATATTCATTCCTTAGTATTAAAATGTATTATTCAGTTTTTACAGTGCTATTATGAATTATCTAGTACTATTTTTAATTATTTACAATCTACAATGAATTATTCAGTACCTACTATGATTTATCGAGTATCTTCTAAGAATGATTACTTTTACATAGTAAATACTATTAGCAGTTACTATGTATTGTTCAAATACTACTAAGACTTATTCAGTTTATGCTATGAATTATTTAACAAGTACTAGGAATTATCCTCTGTCTACTATATAGCATCCAGTAACTATTTCACTCTCCTTAAAATCTCAGGCTTATTACATTCTAAGGCTTATTATTCATAACCCACAGGGATGTCAATGCAAGCCAGCTGAGCTATTCTTAGCTTATGAATGTGTGCAATAAAACTCTGGGTCCACCAGTTAGTTGGCCCTGGCCATTTAAGGAGTTAAAGTAATTTGATATTTACTATGAATTTGTCTGTAACTTCTATGAGTTATTCACTATATGCTATAAATTATCCTATATTTACGATATTTTTTTTCAGAATCTACAATTAATGGAAATATTTACCATCTATGAATTCTTTAAATTCTAAGGCAGGGTTCTTAAACCATGGTCCCGGACTGTGTCCAGCACAGGCTGGTAATTTCCCATGCATAAACACACCTGGTCCCTATCATCAGTTCATTAAAGCAGTAAACCACTCTGGACACCAGCTCTCGGAGCTGATCAGCCCTGGTTTAAGAGATCAGGCTTCAGCAAGATCTCAAGAAATCTTACATCTCCAAGTGACCTTTTAACAGGAGCTAATGCAATGAGAGTCTATTCCAAGATGTTCAGCCCATTTGTATTGGTCCATTTCATATGATGCAGATGAAATGTATGTTTGAATATTCCCCTCGGATCTTCCCTGCAAAATGCACCATACAACAGCGATATGTTTCCACACAAAATAACAGCAGAGTTATTAAAATAAATGCAGGATGAGGCTGGTTGACTGCACCAGCGCTGTGATCAGCCCCAAAGGGATTGTCATAGTGAGATATTCCGAGAATGGAAGAGGGAGTGCGAAGTCCCTCGTTGAACGTGGTTGGAAATCTTTAAAGCTGTTGTATAAACAAGCTTGGTAGCTGCGTCTGGGAGTGGACAGAGGCTCCATGACTCAAACTGCTTGAACTTTTTTTTTTTTGAGAGTAACTCACATTCTAATGTTTGTGTAGGTGGTAGAACTGGCAGTTTCTCTGTTTGTGAGTGTAGTTAAGCTGCGGGTCATTTCGAAATGTATTGTCGGCTATAATTTACTCAAAAATGGTCAAAAAAGTGGCAAACGCGCGGTCTGCGCCAGCTTTGTGCTGGAAGCGAAGTGGAGAGAAAGTCTCCCTACCTGTGGTGGAGGGATGTCATAACTCGCTCTCCATCCTCGCTGATGTTCCAGGATGTGGAGGCAGCGCATTAACGGATACTTTATCCTGGGCCACTGCCAGCGTTTAGCGCACACATGCAAACATACATCAGCTGTGTGGGTGATTCCTCTCCCCAGCAGCAGCAGGAGGTCAGGTGGCCCTCTGCAGTGCATGCTGGGAGCGTGGGCGTATGGGGGCGTGTGACGACTATTTTCAACTTTGGTTTAAAAATCAACAGCAAATGTTGTGCTGAGCGTCAGGAAACCGAGCGATGGCCCACAGTCATGCAGGAGCTGCTGAGGCCTTTGAGAAAGTGAGAATGTTCTTTTGACTCGCAGCTCCTACAACAAACACGAGTTGCATATCTTTACATAGAAATGAACAACGCCAACAGCAGCACTTACCGTCACTGATAAAGCTTCATAATGGAGCACCTATTAAGACATAAGAGGAGATGTTTCTGATGAGATTAGATGCAAGATAATCAACTTCTAAAGACGGGGGAAACTAAAGACAGAGGAGAAAAAAACTAAACAAAGGATGTAGGGAAAGTGGGGCTCCTAACAACCACCTGGAAGACCTGGTAGACACCAAAACTTCCCCCATCAGATAAACAGCACTTAAAGCTTTCATGTCTGAGAGAGAGGAGAAAATCAAGCTGCTTCAGATCTGAAAACATCCACATCCATCCTCCCACTGGGGGACGACGACTCAGTGCTATGGCTCCTCGCTGAGAAAAGGAGACGGACACATCAAACAAAGAAGCTCAACGATGGACTGACCATCCCAGAGTCTGGACCTCAGCACCACTGAATGGGTTTGATTACTTGGAGGCTGAGAAACAGGAAATGGAAAACCAACGTCTAGGACTGAACTTTGGACGTGTGTCTGCAGATTTCTTTGAAAAACTTGCTGAAAAATGTGATATGATATTTAGGGGCTTCTACATCATTTCCTGTTATATTGACACTAAATACAAAGGAATACCACGTATTTAATGACAGTTTTGACTGGAAATGAAATTTTGTACAGTGCTGCATATTTGATGTTATATACAAAGAATATACAAAGCAGCTTTACTCTAAACCAGATGGTCTTAAAGTTTTGGCACCCATGAGAGGTACTGTAATGGTCTATTTCTCCTCATTTATACTCAAGCTCTGTGTCTTTAGATGTGATTATCACTTTTGAAATACAAGGAATTATAGATGTTCATTTTATTATAACTTCATACAGTCATTTTAGAAGCTGTGCTCATCAGTATGGACACATCTGATGGTTCTCTTTTAATTCATTTATTTATTTTATAGCATGAATGGTAGCAATAGAGTTACATTATTGTACTTTGGTATAGTTGGTATATTGTAGGTTGGTATATTGTAGGTTGGTATATTGTAGGTTGGTGTAGTGTAGGTTGGTGTAGTGTAGTGGTTAACACCTCTGCCTTCTATGCTGTAGACTGGGGTTCAATCCCTGGGCAAGCACCCAACACTATATCAATAAGAGTCCTTGGGCAAGACTCCTAACTCCTAAAATTATCAAATTGTAAGTCACTCTGAATAAGAGCATCTGGCAAATGCCTTAAATGTACTTTGTATTATATGATAAATTGAATGTGGGCTATGTATCCTGTTGTTTAAAGGTTTTAATAGTTTGTCATATTTCTCATAACCATTGCTTATAATAATAATAATAATAATAATAATAATAATAATAGTAGTAGTAGTGTTCATTTTAATTGCTGTAAAACTGTTTAACACCAGCATTTTAAAATAGTTTTATTTGAACTTTTATTCTAATATTTATGGGAATTACAACACACTGCATTTATCTATTTATATTGCAGATCTGCTTGTATTTCTAATACAAAGCACTTGGGATATTCACTTTATTAGAACGATATTATTCAGCTCTCTCAGTCATTATGTGATCCTCTCAGACTCTGTTTGTCATTCTAACATTTCATTATGTTTAACAGCTTCTTACACATTAATTCAAATTCATGAAAATTAATTTTTAGAGCCATAGAAACACAATAAATATGGGTACAGAAATGTTTTACCTGCAGCAAAACTGCTGTTATATGAATGAAAACAGTGATTGCAAACTCTTGAATGGTACTGTTTACCTTCCTTAATAAATCATTCCAGCGTATTTAATTAATAATGCACTAATACTGCTGTGTCAGACTCAGAGGAGGTTGACTGAGCTGGAACTGCTCACACTGATTCCCATAAACCTGCAAGTCACGTCTTCATTTGTGTCAACTACAGAGGTAAACTAGTAACTTCAAAGCACTCTGCAAGAGCTTGGGCAAAAAAAAAAAAAATACAAAAATGATGGTGTTGTCATGGTAACCACATAAAACTCCCAAATTCTTTGTTTCTCTGGTCAGTACCAGCAAAGATCTGGAATCACTGGGCAGAACTGGTGGATATGCACAAATGCATGTATGTGTTTTACAGTTTGACTCACTGTCTGGCAAAATTGGATCTTTACAGGTACCTTAAATGAGTAAATGTACAGTATGTCCACTTTTCTCCCAGGAGAAAAGGGGAATATATGCAGCTTTTCATGTCTACATCAATGCAACTTAACCCCTGAATGACCAGGCCCCGCTAGCAGGCCCAAAGCTTTATTAAACACATCCATAACCTAAGGGTAGCTCAGGCTGTTTGCACTGATGTCCTTGTAGTTCCTGAATAATAAGCTGTAGTAATAGTAATAAGCCTGGGATTTTGAGGGTTTTTAGGGGTTAAAGACAAAACACTTTACTGAAGGGCAGCTTTCATACAGCTGCATGCGCCTTATCATAACTGACATAAACCCACATAAACATTTAGGACGCATCAGTTGCCATGCAGGCTGCTTTGGTCAGCTTCACCCTAGAAGGTGTTATGACCACTGACGCTCAATGAAATAAGCCAGATGCAGTTATATGCATGTTTAACAGGCATGTTTTGTTAAAAATAAGCACACATCCTCTACAGGGAGCACATTTTAATGCACAATTTCTGTTTATTTGTCGAATTTAAAAATGTGGCCTGGGTAAATGTTATGGCACCTTATAGTTTGTTTATTCAGGATACTTTATTGTTTCTTTTATGACACATTTCTAAAAATGTTAGCACACAATATCTGCTTATTTGTGAGTTTAACATATTAGTCATACAACCCCACTTCCAGGAAAGTTGTGCAGAATGTAAATAGAAATAGAATACAATGATATGCAAATCATGTAAACCTCGTTTTTAAAGGAATATACTACAA
Organism: Pygocentrus nattereri; assembly: GCF_015220715.1. Lineage (NCBI taxonomy): Eukaryota > Metazoa > Chordata > Actinopteri > Characiformes > Serrasalmidae > Pygocentrus > Pygocentrus nattereri. The sequence continues at coordinate 5,759,502 of NC_051211.1, read as the reverse complement.
AGAAAACATGTCAAATGTTTAAACTAAGAAGTGATATTGTTTTAGTTTTTTTGGGGGGGGGGTATATATGGCCATTCTGAATGTGATGGCAACAACATCTTCCAATAAAATTCCTCTTTTAGCAACACTCTAAGCTTTCAGGAACTGAGGAGACCAGTTGCTGTGGTTTTGAAAGTGAAATGTTTTCCCATTCGTGTGTGATATCGGATTTCAGCTGCTCAACAGGTCATTTTTCATTTCAGAATGCACCAAATAATCAAGGCCCTCCCTGAAAAAGACGTCATCTGGATGGCAAAATACGTTGTCAAAAGCCTTCACAGATGTGCACGCCACCCATGCCATGTGCACTAATGCACCCCATACCATCATGAAATGTCTTCATTTCAACATTTGATATGTTGTCTTTGTGCTATTTTCAGCTAAACGTAGGGTTTAAATCATTTGCACATCATTGCATTTTGTTTTTATTTACGTTTTGCACAGTGTCCCAACTTTTTTGGAAATGGGGTTGTATCTCTAATATGTTAAACTCACAAATAAACTGATATTGTGTGCATTTTCAGAAATATGCCATATTGAAGTGCAGAGTAAACTTGTTTTCCACAAAACGCGCTTTGACTGCTGTGTGTTCAACGTGTTCAACGTGTTCAGCATTTCCATACAACTGGATGTGTTACATGTTATGTAACCCTACAAATGTTGCCTTAAATTAGCACTTTATTTGAAGGCTACCTTCCCAGAGGCTGAATAACACAAGATAAGCAGTAACATACACTCACCAGCCACTTTATTAGGTGTTCAGTTGTTTGTTAACACAAATAGCTAATCAGCCAATCACAGGGCCACAACTCAGTGCATTTAGGCATGTAGAGGTGGTCAAGACGACTTGCTGAAGTGCAGACCGAGCATCAGAACGGGGAAGAAAGGGGATTTAAGGGACTTTGAACGTGGCGTGGTTGTTGGTACCAGACGGGCTGGTCTGAGTATTTCAGAAACTGCTGATCTGCTGGGATTTTCACGCACAACCATCTCTAGGGTTTACAGAGAACGGTCCGAAATAGAGGAAATATCCAGTGAGCGGTCAGTTGTGTGGACGAAAATGCCTTGTTGATGTGAGAGGTCAGAGGAGAATGGGCAGACTGGTTCCAGATGATAGAAAGGCAGCAGGAACTCAAATAACCAACCAAACTCTCTGAGGAACGTTTCCAACACCTTGTTGAAAGTCTGTCACGAAGAATTAAAGCAGTTCTGAAGGCAAAAGGGGGTCCAACCTTTTACTAGCAAGGTGTACCTAATAAAGTGGCCGGTGAGTGTATTTCAGAGCATGGGAGTCAAACTCAACTACTAAAGGGGCTATATTAAAAAATAAATGGGCCAGAGAAACAAATGTCATTTTTAAATGTCTTTTTTTTTATTGATGTTGTGCTGTAACCCAAACTGGCCACTGATCATTCAAAATAAGTGATAACTTCAACAGTAAAATACAAGCACTTATAACAGACGTCTGACTATTACATGAATGCTTAATACGTCATGAGCTCAGTCTTTTAAATCTACCTATTTGCTTGAACTAGACACCTGGCAACCATTCCCAGCTGCAAGTTCATCAGTATACTTGGCTGAACTGCAGCTTAATTGAAGTTAGTGTGTTTGGTGATATGACTGGCGTAGAAATGTGTAGAATTAAAGTAGGTTTAACCGCTGTCTCATAGATTGTTGTTGGGGTAGGAGAGTTAGAGCTAGAGCTCACATTACGTTGCACTGCATGCTGGGGATTGTAGTGCAGTGCACTGTGAAATGAGCAAATATTAATAGGAAATGAAAATACTTTGGCAGGCCGGATTTCTGTCTGACATACAGGCCTTGTATTTGACATATGGGTTTTAGAGCATTATTTAAGTACAGATGAAGAGCTTTTAAAATGGAAAAACATCATAATTACAGAAGTTAAATGACATTATATTAACATAAGGGGTCTTAAACTAAAGTGACAGACTTTTGTTCTGTTTGGAACAATATTATGAAGCAATCCAATGTCATTTACTACAGAAAACATCTTGTGAATACGGGCATAAGCGGTTAATAAATAGTCTTTGCTTTATGAATACGGTGCTCAGAGCTTATGTATGAGTTGAACTAACGGACTGAAGATTAAGGAAAAGGTTTAGTTTCGTAGGCTTTCTTAGCATACATATAAAAAGCGTTACCAAGGCAATGGTAGAAAAAGAAGGATAAACGATAACTCCAAGTTTTGGAATTCTGCAGAATGTGTAGAACTGCAAGCATGTCTAAAATCCTGCGATTGCTGTCATTTGCGGCCCATAAAAAGGATGATTGTCGGTGGTCCTCAATAAGGACGGCACTATCACAGGGAGTACACAGCTGCTTTTATTGCTGCCATAATGGAGGCAGATTCACTAATGACTCCAGGCTATGGTTACAGCAGTGTCGCTAGCGTCCGGCTCGCTGTCACCATGGCAACCAGGCCACCGCATACCTTATGCTGCTCCTGAGTGCCACCTGATGGCTGAGCCGACCTGGAATAGACATGCGTACAGAATCATTCTGAGGGTTAAAAGGCCAGGCCGTGCACGCATTACAACACAGCGTATCTGTATAAAATAGAGAAGCTTTGTTAGGCTGTTTAAAGCGAGTGGGGAAAAAAAAGAGAAAAAAAAATATAACAGATGGACGCGACATTCTGAGCCTTAGGCAACAAACATGTCTCATTAAGCTCTGTCCCTCAATCACAGCATTCCTCACTGTTTAGACACATTCATGCACTCGTGCACATACGCAGCAATCTAGGCCATGTGCTGGGCTAGCATTCTTTCTGGACTGGCCTTTATTGTCTTCATCTCTCTCTCTCTGTCTCTCTCTCTCTCTCTCTCTCTCTCTCTCTCTGTCTCTTTCTCCTTTTCTTTTCCTCCGATGAAGACTGGCACCGCCATGAAAGGAGGAGCCGTCGCGGGTTCTTGACGGCTGCCCGCTAATTGCTGACCCTAACAGGCCCAATTAGAGGCAACACGCTCCCTGCATGGGCCCAGGGGACTACACGTCCCAGCATGCCGAGCACAGACGCACTCACAACAACACGGCCGAGCGACAAGGACCAGACATTTCTTGCTTTCTTCTTCTACCCTACCACCCCCCTCTTCTCTTCTCCTCCACTGTGTGGACACTTAAAGAAAACAACATCGTGAGGTTTGATGGCGTGAGGGAGCCACGCTCAGAGCTCTTGTTCTATCAACGTCTTTGTAAAGTCCGAGTTGCATTTGAAAGCCTTTAGGTTTGAAAGAAATGATGCAACTAAAGGGTGTTAAGAGCTTGTTTTTTGAGCGCTGCCAATCAGATCTTTTTTATGTTGTAATAGTTCATGCGCCATTAGAAATGAAGGTTCTGTGCAGGTACGTTCTTTGTTCATCAAGGTACAAACAATGTAAATGTTCCCTCAAATGTACAGCAGTTTAGGGTCTGATTGTGAACCTTAAATTAAGTGATACTTTTTTTTTTAATACCACAAACATACACTCTGGTGAACACACACACACACACACACACACACACACACACACACTAGGGGGCAGTGAGCACACTTGCCCGGAGCGGTGGGCAGCCCTATCCATGGTGCCTGGGAGGCAGTTGGGGGTTAGGTGTCTTGCTCAAGGACACCTCAGTCATGGACTGTCGGCCCTGGGGATCGAACCGGCGACCTTCCGGTCACCGGGCCAGCTCCCTAACCTCCAGCCCACGACTGCCCAGGTGAAAAGTTGGTATTTGTATCTTTTCATAACCAAATGTTTTAAAACAGAGGCGGGATGTGTGGAGTCAGTACAGCTTAGAACAGATCATCTCAGTGGATTATGGTTCAGTTATGTTCCCTGACTAAAGGTGCTGAGATGGACCCTTGAGGATCCCACCCAAGTTACAAGAGGGGCACTGTCCCAGTGACAGTTTAGGACCTTTTTTCTGAGAGTAGCATTAAAGTACAGGTGTTAACTATTTACCTCATAACAGTTACGGCTAAACTTGTGTAGGAGTGTTTTTTTTAATTATGGGTCATTAAACAAGAAGGGAAATTCAGTCAGAACAGAAGAAGTTGCAACCCAAACTGCTTTTCCATCAAATTATTATAATTTTAACTTAATGGAAAGCTATTGTTTTGTGTAGTCTTTATATAAAAACAACAACAATAAACTTTCAATTTTAATGTTCTTGCAATTTGACATCAAAACAAAAGGCAAACCAGAAATGCTCACTTAAAACTGTCAATACAAAAAGAAATAATTGAATTCAAACTCTATTCATTATAATTACTATGTAATTATATATGCAGTTACACATTTATTATGTGTGAATAGTGTAGCATGCATACATGTGTCATCGATATATTATTGTTGCTGGACAAAAACCTCATATTTCCAAAATGGTAACTTTTCAGAAGAAGAAAAACCTTACAAATGAAACTTCAGTTAAAATGAATGTAAAATATTTTATTCCAATCAATACTGGATTATTTCTATTGGTCTGTTTGTCATGAGACTTACACATCATATAAAGGACAGCTGGGGCTTTATGAAACATTTTAATCTTTATTACATACTTATTACTAGGAAACTACTATAAAATGGGACATTTAAATATTAGCCCAAATAAATAGACTAAACCAAACATTTTTCATGCTGAATATTTGCTCTGTGCAACTCTTTGGCAACAGTGCTAAAGACATTCTGGGAGAGGTTCTGAGTGATGAAAGGTAAATGTATATGTTAGCTGTTGGAGTCTAACAATGCAACTGATTGAAAGCCTTTGTTTTCACAGTAGCACAAAGAAGCCTACCAGTTGCAGCAGTCCCTGACTGACGCTTTAAGCGTTATTCGAGAGCACGGCGGTCTTTGATGGAAGCTCCTCCATTCATTAATGCTTCACTTTCTCTGTGGTGTTAAGAGCACTAGTGTCCTGCTAACCTCAGCTCCATATGGATCCTATTAGAGCCCTGAGTATGACAGCCGAGCATTATAGAGCATCACGCGGAGGGACATGATGACCGTATCAAAACACTGTCATATCTGCTCAGCGCAGCTCTGATGTGGTCCACACATCCACGGTCACCACACTCACTCAGCTGCTGCCCTACACCGCAACACCACTTGTGAGAGTCACAAGCAAATCAATAGCATTATGTCTTTTAACCCCCCACTCTCTGAGCGTCCCCAGGGAGGGGAGATAAATTGTGCTGTTTTAGAAGGAGAGAATGTCAAAGCGTCAGAATGTTTACTTTATGGGGCAAAGTGTTGATTTTTTTTTCATTTAAGCATAAAGATTATTCTGTTCATAAAACACGAGGAGCTAGAACTTCAGAACATCCATCTGTCTATCTATCTATCTATCTATCTATCTATCTATCTATCTATCTATCTATCTATCTATCTATCTATCTGTCTGTCTGTCTGTCTGTCTGTCTGTCTGTCTGTCTGTCTATCTATCTGTCTGTCTGTCTGTCTGTCTGTCTGTCTGTCTGTCTGTCTGCCTATCTATCTATCTATCTATCTATCTATCTATCTATCTATCTATCTATCTATCTACCTGTCTATCTATCTATCTATCTATCTATCTATCTATCTATCTATCTATCTATCTATCTATCTATCTATCTGTCTATCTGTCTGTCTGTCTGTCTGTCTGTCTGCCTATCTATCTATCTATCTATCTATCTATCTATCTATCTATCTATCTATCTATCTATCTATCTATCTATTTACAGGATTCTCAATCAAAATTAGAAATAAAAATGAAAAACAGAAATAAAAATGATTTTAGGTTTTGTGAGTCTAACAAAAAAATCAACAAAAGTGTTTTGTCAGTAATTGTCTTCTAGTTTTATTCCACTCAAATATTCTGAACTAACCTATTTTTGTCTTATCATATTTTACAGTGAATTACATTAAAACATTAAAAACACTGTTTTTTTCAACAGTTCTTTAGCGAAGGCAGTGGATTCATGTACTCTCTTCAAAAAAGATGGTTCTTCCAGGACTTGCAGTAAAAGAAAGAAGCAGGTTCTATTCAGACTTGTCAGCACTCCATCCACCCTTTGCTTGCTTAATTGGTTCTTTTCATGGTGAAATGGTTCTTCCGATTGATGAGCTCTTCTGTTGTATACAAGCTTGACATCATAACAATAGCAGAACCCTTTTGGTGACAGAACCATTTTCTAAAAGGTTCTATATATAAAACCATGCACAACACATTCTCTATCAGAGAACCTTTTTCAACCATTCAACTATTTAGGAATGCAAACGTTTCTTCTACATAGAACCATTGTCTTTCCTAAAGAACGCTTGAAAAACCATCTTTTTTATCTTTTTTAAGACAAACGCTTTTGTAGGTCCTGTAACCCTGAAAAAGGGTTCATTGTAAAATCTCTTTAAGGACATGATTGGGAACTTTAAGGTCTCACCAGCTAAACTCAATATAAAGAATTAAATGTATTTCTTACAAACCCACATATTCCTCATTTCTCGATGTTGCCTCAAGGAAACAAACCAACTTTTCTCTCTTTACAGATTTTATGGCAATAAAAGGGTTAATAATGAAGAAAAGAGATAAAAGCTTGGTCACCGTATCTCTCTCGGTTGGCATTTTAAACTTTTTCTTTGGCATGGTGCAGCATGTGGGTGATTTTTCATCCAACCAAAAATTATGATTCACGTCTTTTGGAGTGTGAAGTTCATTTTTTAGCATCCAGTGTATACATGATTTTTTATGTTGTGAGAAATTGCTGAAGTGCAGTGAATTGCCTGGAAGGGACACTGAGGTGTAGATATAGTAGCGAGAGAAGTGTCGTCTATGTAGCCATTTGACAGGAAATTTCAGTTACTGTTTGTTTTTTCCCATTTAGGACTGTTTTTCATTTAAAATTCGTTTGTGTTTTTATTGACTGAAGATATTACTATTTAACATGTGTGTCTAATTAGTAGTGAGAAGCCTATTTTGATCACTTCTGTACTGCAACAGTCAAAAATAATAGATATTGTCATTTAAAATGAATGATAATTTGTAACTGTTATGTAATGACAAATTCAACCATTTCTCCCCAACATTACAGTAAGATGTGTTCATTTAAAATGAAATAAAATAGATTTAATCGCTATTTTTTAGTATACAAAGATGAACAACTTGCATAGTTATGCAGAAAGATATATTTAAGATATATTTATATATATATATATATATCTTATAAGATATATATCTATATATTTTTTTTGGGGGTGGGGGGGTTAATAAACTGGGTAATTTTATGCAGTGAACATACATAATTGTACATACTGTTTTCATATTTTGTGTAATAGAAAGTTAACGCCACTTCATCAGCATCTGACATTGCACTGGACAGCTCTAGTGTTAGCTCCTCAACCCATCTGAAGAGGCAGCCCAAGAGGCCTAAATTCATCTCAACCAAAGTTTTTCTCTTTGGTTGTTGCTTTTGCCTTCACTGTGGTTAAATGAATATCTGTTTATGAGTCAGAAAGCACGTCCCTACTTTTAATCCAGTGCAACTAACCGACGCAGACTCCGCATTACTGTGACCTTTCTGGCTGTGTGTTCTCTGAAGGAAAGCACGAGACTGCTGCAGAGAAGAGAGGAGAGGAGATGGTGTGATGTGAAGACAAAAGAGTAAGAAGAGTTGAGAGATCAACTCCTTACCCTGCCATTTACAAACACCTTCCCCCTGTTCCCTGTGTTTACTCAGTGTTCTGCATGCTGATTTCTGTGACACTGACGCTTCGCCCTGAAAGGAAAAAAAAACAAGAAAGAATGGGGGAAAAAAAACAGTGAAATAGATAAATAACACAACAGCGACAGAGCCCCATAATCCCTTTTGTTTCGCTGGATTTGTTCCTCTCATGTGCTTACACAAACAATCCCCCGTTAGGAAAAAAAAAGGAGACTTGATTCTCGCCCCCCCCCCCCCTCCCTCCCTCCCTCCCTCCCTCCGTGTGTGAGAGAAAAAGATATTTAGTGACTTTGATATGTAAACCTACAAAATCTTACCTGAGGCAACACGATCATCGCTCTCCCACAATCCGGTCAAATCAGGAGTGGAGGAGAGAACAAAAGAGGATAGGAGCGGACACAAAAGAGCAATGCGAAGCTCTCTTTCAAATGAGAACAACACGGGGGGGGTGGAGGGGAGAGTAAAAGGATGGATGAGGAGATTAAGGGAAAGACAAAGCCTCCATTTGGCCGGCAAAGACAAAAAAAAAAAAGAGAGAAAGGGGGAAAAACATGGTTGTGTAGGGTTGGGCTTCGAGCGCAATGATGTTCAACTGCAGACCCGCAGCCAGCGTTGTTCAACTGTAGACTTACAGAGTAAAAGAATGAATGAGGGAAGTGAAGAGAAATTACCATCCATTTAGCTAACAAAGACAACAACAAGAATGGAAAGGGGGAAAAAGAGAAGCACAGCCACATTGGATTGGGCTGCAGCCAGAGTTGTTCAACTGTAGATTTGTAGAGTAAAAGAATGGATGAGGACATTACAGGGAAGACAAAAAGCCTCCGTTTGGCCAGCAAAGCCGAAAAAACATTGCCATCTTGAAGTGCAAACCTACAAGGACACAAGTAAACAAGGACATGGTGCCATTGATGCAAAGCACTGATCTTACGAAGCATCAAAAGCTATTTGATTTGTAATGGTGCCCCTCATCCCCTTTCCGCCTGCTAAACACGAGTGAGTGAGGTACAAGCCAGTTCCATTAGGTTACTAAAACAATGATAATGATACTAGAGGATGGTCAGTGCTGGTTTAGCTTGCAAAGGAGCTGTTCAGACAGGACTAATCGTAATAAAAGTATTTAACGTTTCAACTTAAAATAGTAAGTAAACTAGTTGATTCAAGTTTTGAACTGAGTGAACTCTAAATATTCGGTCAGCAGAGTTTAATGAAAATCTAAGGTGACCAGGTCACTTACTTGTTTAAGTTAAGACAATGCATCATTTTTTATGGTGTAATAAATCTCAGTAACTTATGGGAGTTGCTTACTAATTTTTATTCACCCTAATTATCTTCCTGACTGTCTTAAGTGATTACAACATTATTAACACTGTCATTAATGTGAAAGTTTGCCAACAGCTAATGTCGGCGCATACAATAAAGCTGCTGTTTTAGAGTTTTCAAAAACGTTTCGACAGGATATGACAGAATATTTTCCGAAATAGCAATTCGCACAGAATCGGTATAATCTTAGTTGGTTCTACTGTTTGTTTTATAGCACAAGGTTAATATAATCTGGGGTAATTTGCATGGGTTGTTTTATAGCATGTGAGAAATATAGCCTGGAATAATATAACCTGGATAGTTTTATGATCTGTATTATAGCATGGGATAAATCTAACCTGAGGTTAATTCTAAGATTCTGTTTATAGCACAGTGTCATGCTTGGCTCCTCCCACTCTCCCCATGTGCGTTTTGTTTACCTTTTGATAGTCCACGTGTTTTCTTTGTTTTGTTATTTTGGTCCAGCCCCCTTGTTTAGTGACTCCGCCACTGATTCGTTTCACCTGTTTCCCACCTGTCCCTCGTCATCCTTGTGATTATTTAAGCCCTGGGTGTGCCCCTAGTTTCTGTTGGTCTTTGTTTGTAAGCCTGTTTGATCATGTTTGGTGTTTGATGTGTTGGATGTGTTGATTGCTAAGTAGAGTTTGAATTGTTTTGTTTGGTGTTTCTTCCGGCCTCCGTTGTTTGTTTGATCCTGTTTCATTTTGGCGCTGTCTGTCCCTCCTGTTTTAGGTATTGGCTCTATGACGCTGGACTGTCTTGACCCTGATTTTGGATTTGCCCATAATAAATCTCGCTTGTCTCCGCACATGCGTCCACCTTAACATCGCTCCCCATCGTTACACACAGAGTTAATGTAAGCTTATGTTATTTTTAGAGTTTGTTTTATAGCATGGGATTAATATAATCTGAGGTTACATCTATGGTTCAAATTAATAGCATAGCCTTAAAATAATCTGGGATTATTTCTATGGTTTCATTAATAGCAAAGGATTAATATAACTTGTGACGATTGTTATGGTTACCTGGGCTTATTTGCATGGTCTGTTTTATAGCAGGGGACAAATATAACCCAGGGTTATTTCTGTGGTTCGTTTTGTAGCGTGAGATTAATATAAACTGAGGTTAGTTCTACAATTTGTTATATGGCTTGGGTTAACTATAACCTGGGGTCATTTCCACAGTTCAGTTTATAGCAGGGTAAAAATATAACCTAGGATTATTTCTACAGTATGGATTCATATGACATGGGACTATTTTCACGCTGCAGTTTTTACAGTGCTATTTTTACAACATCTTTTAAAAACAATGACAGGAAAAGAAGTCAGGAAATATGTCCACGCTGGATTTGTCATGATGTTCAGCCGCCCAACCACAGAAATGCGCTTTTAAACTTTATCGTTTAGCAAGTTAGCCTAGCACGGAAAGGACCGCTGATCTTCTCGGGGGCAACACGTCACGTTAATTTAACGTAGCAATGTCTTGTTCCTCCACAGGTCACGTTCTGGAGCATTTGCATTGCTGCTCTACATAAGTGGACAATGGAACAAGGCTGGCCCCTTAAAATGACTGACCCTGGACTTTAGCGCGCCGGGGCTAGCAAATTAGCCGCAGAGACAGCTTTCGGTTTGAAAGGTCACTCTTGCTTTCTCCGCTGCTCGATCGCTCTCTCTCTTTGACACAGTCTGAAACGGGAGGTCTGAAATTAGCTTTAACCCCCACCTCTTCGCCCTCACCCTCACGACTGACAAGTTTATTTACCAGAAAGAGAGAGAGTAAGCAGATCGAAATCAACACGTTGTTTTCCTTTTTTCCAGCCATGTCGTCCAGTGGACATCACCGAGTGGCCCCGGGGACATTTGTTGTCAAAATGGACGATCCACACAGAAAAGGGGGCTTCAAAAATGAGCTAATCTCGCCCAATCTCCGAGCCTTTCGCTCCTAACACGCCCCTGACCCCATTCTGTTGCTGCGGATCGCGTTGAGGAAGGGAAAGAGGCTGGTTTGCGCACAGAGCTCTAATCCAGGCGAGTCGATGAGAGCGGAGCGAGCTGCTAAACGGGTGGCGCGGTACTGGTGGCACTATCGCGACTTTGGCTTGACTCTAATGCCAACGTCTCCTCAGGGGAAGGACTTTATTTCGGCTACATTAAGGGAGGGTTATGGGAGAGGAAAGAAGGGGGGGGGGGGGGACATTAGTGTCAAATTGGGTGAGCTTTTATGGAACATCACAAAGGGAGAGAGGAGGAGGGGGTACTTTTATGCAGCCTGACTAAAAGTGTCACAACAGAGCTGCTTGTTTTTTAATACCGTAAGAAAGTGACCTGTGGTTTTAACAAGTGTCGAGAGGTTTTTCCCTCTTTTTTTTTTCTTTATTCTTCCCCTGACTATCGTACTTATTCCGCACCGAGTGCAAAAATAGCACTTGGCTTGACACAATAGCCTCGGACAGTAGCCCGTAGCTTTGATTGCTTAACACGAGCGAGAGATCGTAAGCAGAAAATGCAATAATCTCATGCTCATGAGGCAGAATGTTGCGTCTGTGGAAGAGGGGCTCTGTGTACGTGCAGCAGGCCTCTCAGGCACGCGTGCAGCGACGAATACAGCGGGGAGTAGATGGAGGGCCAAGTGTGACAGGTGGACAGGCGTGATAAGGAGCAAGCACGGCTACCAAAGCTCTGGAGAACATCCAGCCGAGAGCTGCTAATAGCTGATACTCATCAGTGATAGAGACTTGCTATCTCTCCCTTCTCTGTCTCCGAGGACTAGTACGTTCATTCAGGTGTATCCCAAGCCCCCCACATTACCCCCTCCATCCCACCCTCCTGGCACACACACTCTGAAAGTATATTTAGTCACTTGTCAGTTATGGCTAGGCCCTGTGAGCTGGAGCTCAACCATGGAGTCACAAACAATAGCCTATTATTTAGCTGGACACATACATTACTGCTTTTAAAGGAGAATGTCACCAAATTTTCAAAAATTTTACGTAGTTACATTTTCAAGATGTAAACAAAGTCGTCCAGAGTGGTTTGATGTGAAATGCTTCGCTGTAGAGCATCTCTGATATCATTCCAGTGGTGGTGACAGAAAGCAGGGGTCACCATGACTACAACACAAACATTTTATTTAGGCAACTTAACTAGTGCCACTAAAGGGGAATTCCACCAAATTTGCGAACATTTCCATGTTGAATTTGGAGACATGAAGCTATCCGAAATGGTACTTTACAAAACAGCCAACGATTTAACTGGGCAAGTTTAGAAGTGCCATTAATGGGGCGTTTCATATGATCTGTATTACGCAGTTGTTAAGGTGTAAACAGTAGTTCAGAGTGGTTTAGTGTGAAATGGTTGACTGTACAGACTCGGATGCCTTTACCGGGGTGTGATAGGAGCAAGGGGTCACATGTTTACGACACAATTACAGCCATTTTGTTTACTATGCAAAACAGCACTAACACAAAATGGCCTGCTGTCTTGCTGGGCGACTTAAGTAACTGCCATTAAAGGGGAATTTCACCAAATTTTCAAACATTTCCACAAAATTGAAATTGAGGACAACAAACAATAAACAGTCATTCGGAGTCCTTTGTTGTGAAATCCTTCATCGCACCTCTATGAACCGACCCTATAGTGCAGTGGGTAACACCTCTGCCTTCTACGCTGCAGACTGGGGTTCAATCCCCCACCAGGGCAAGCCTGCACTATACCAATAAGAGTCCTTGGGCAAGACTCCTAACACCACCTTGGCCTACTGCTGCACAGACTCGAGTTGTTGAGGATGGGTCTCCTTTTGAGTCTTGGTTCCTCTCAAGGTTTCTTCCTCTTGCTTTTTGGGAGTTTTTCCTTGCCATTGTCACCATTGGCGACGCTCATGGGGGTTCAGACCCAGATTTTTCTGTAAAGTTGACTTGCAACGATGGCTTTTGTAAAATGCACAATATAAATAAACCTTGACTTGATTTGACTTGTTGAGAAACACCAACATCTCTGGTGGTGACAGGAATGAGGGGCCATACAGCTAAAGAAAACAATCTTACTATCCGAAATGAGACTGTACAAAATAGCCAACCATTTAGTTGGGCAGCTTTATTAGTGCCACTAAAGGGGAATTTCATGTGATCTGTATAAGTTCTTGTTCAGAGTGGTTTGATGTGAAACGGTTCACTTTAGAGAAACCGACAAACCTACAAACTCTGATTTCTTTACAGTGGTGGTGATAGGAACCAGGGGTCACAATACAAATATAGCAATTTATGATCCCGAATGATGTGATTTTTGTACATTTAACATTGGTAATGTCAAATAAACATTTCCTTTCAGGACTAATTTGCCTCACAAGACCTGCACACACCTCTCCACTATCGTAAAACTATATTTTCGGCAAAAAAAACTTTAGCAAGTCAAGTCAAGGTTTATTTATGTGTTGCTTTTTAAAACAGGTACTGCCACAAAGCAGCTTTACAGCTCTGCCCCTGGTCTGACACCCAGTGAGCATCGCCAAGAGTGACAGCAGCAAGAAAACCTACTAAGAGCAAGAGGACGAAACTTTAAGAGGAACCAAGACTCAAGAAAGGAACTCATCCTCCTCTGGTCGACCCTGGAGAGCAAAGCAATAACACAGCAAGAGCAAAATGAACAGAGGGTAAGGCTTTGTGATTAATATAATATCGAATATAGAGAAAAAGAAAAAAGAAACCAGCCTATCATTGGATAGAAGTAGATGAAGATAGATGAACCACGGATAAGCGATGACCACTATCAGAGGCCTGTGAGAGGAACAGTGAGAAACAGAATCAGTCATTGTTACCACACTGCAAACTTTAGTCAGCATATCTAATATTTCCTATTTTGAGATGATTGTGCACTTATTTTAAGACAATCTAGCTTATTTATAGACACTTTTCACTTATTTTAGGTCGTTTTATTAAGTAAAACGATCTCACTCTGCCTTCAGGTAGGTTTGCTGGTTTCGAGCACATTTTTCAAAACGAGCAAAATAATCTGCCAATATAGTGAGATCATTTTGCGTAATGAAGTTACTTAAAACAAGTAAAAAAGTAAGTTAACATCCAATTCAACAGGAGGAAATTTGGTAACCCTTTATTTGGATGGTCCACTTTAGATGCTTTGTAGATACTTCATTCGTTTTCAAGTTCCATTCAACTAAATATCTACTAAATCGACCGTAATTGTCTTAAACCTAAACCTTAACCTCAACCCAAAGCCTAAACCCAACCCTCATCCTGGTCCTAGCCCGAACCCCACCACCCCAGGAATCTATAGGGTACTATAGTGGACTATCTGAATAAAGTGAGACTGGGAATTTAGATTGTTTGACTATATTTAAGATCATTTTACATCACAAGACCCAGAGAGAGAGAGTTACACACATAAACGTCAATGACTGCATTCAGACGTCTGTCATGATGATGTTGGTGTGATTATGATTAGAGCTCAGTCTAGTGGGATGCAGGTGAAACAATGTCTAGGATGAAATAGTTCAGGTAGTATCATCAGGAAGGTGAGTTGGGGGGGGGGGGGTCCACGCAAGTGAGGCTTTGTGCCCAGCAGGAAGCTCCATGGCGGTTGAACAGATCTGGAAGGCAGGTGAGCAGAGGCTCCTGATTAAGCCAGATAAAAAATGTACCACATCCTAAAGCAATGAAATCAGCATATTGTGGCTGTCCCCAGAAGTGTAGCTTTACAGGAGAAGTCACAGTTTTACTCTTAAAGCATGTTAGTGTAGAGATATCACAGCTGTCAGGACAAAACCTCAAATCTCCAAAACCGTAACTTTACAGGAGAAAGAAAAAACATAATTTACTTTTAATGGAAGTCAATGGAACCAGACTTTTTTCAAAGTCATTCTGGAGTGTTTATTTTGGTCCATTCATCACGAAATTTACACACAATGTAAACAGGCATTTTTTAAATGATGTCAAAATCTAAAAAAAATTGTGACTTTTTTTTCCAATAACAGTGATATACTTATGCAGTGTAGTATATTGGGTTATGCTGCTACTCTCTGTAGGCTGGGGTATATATATACATCATATATACATCGCTGTTGTCAGAACAAAACCTCGTATCTCCATTTTTTGTTCTTAAGATAATTTGAAAATACCTGTTGTCCTTTACATTGTGTCTAAATGTCATGATGAATGGACCAAGAGAAACAGTCCAAAATGACTTGGACAAAACTCTGGTTCCATTGAGTTACATTAAAAGTACAGTAGGTTTTTTCCTTCTCCTGTAAAGTTACCATTATGGAGATATGAGGTTTTCTTCAGACAACAGCGATATTTAATTCTAAGCCAGATTGTAAAATGTAAAATGTGCACAATGTAAAAGACGGCTGCTGAAGTGATGCAGAAAAAGAGAAATCAGACTAAAATGAACTGTTGCACACTGATCGTATTCAAAACCATTTCTGCCTGTGAGGGAGCTCCTAACTCTTCAGACGTCTGGTTCCTATCATCACCACTGTTCTCACTCCATCTCTCTCATTTCGTGAGCTTTCACATCGAAGCACTCTGAACGACTCTGTTTAAGAATTGAATTACACAGAGATGCTGAGGAACTAACTCCCTTTAAAGAGCACCGCTGTCACTCTGCTCCCCTCACTTCATCGGCACCCTCTCGCTGCGAAGTCTCTCGCTCTCTTTTTATCCGTGATCGATATGGTTCAGAAATCAAATGCATCCTCTCGCTCAGCCGCACTGAAGGATCAGATCCAGGCTTGATTATATTTAGTTGTTTGGTGCTCGTACAGTAGGGTTTTTGTGCAGGGTAATCTATCACGATCGCGACAAACGGTGAGTCAATCAGCAGTGTGGGAGGCAATGTGTCACAAACGCACAACGCCATCTGCTCAGAGTTTGTTCAACAAAGATCGATTGTGCTCGAGGATGCTCTCTCTCTCTCTCTCTCTCTCTCTCTCTCTCTCTCTCTCTCCCTCTCTCTCTCCCCCTCACCCGCTCACTCTTATCTCTTTCGCTCACTTATCGTTCTCTTTATCTGTTTTTCTCTCTCCCCCTCTCTTTCCTTTCCCTCTATTTTTCTCACCTCACTTTTTCTCCCCCCCCCCTCTCTCTCTCTCTCTCTCGCGCGACTGTGTTACTCTACCTCATCTTTGTCTTTTTTCTGTCTCTCCTTTCTCTCTTTCTTTATCTCTGCTATCTTGTTCCCCCCCTTTTCTATCTTTCTCTCTATCTCTCTTATTTCTCGCACTACTTTATCTTTCTGTTTTCTCTCTTCCTCATTTTCCTCTGTCTTTCTTCATCCTCTTTTCCCCCTTTTTCTCCCTCACTCTGTTACTCACCCTTGTTTTCTGTTCCCCTTCCATCTATGCTGTCCTTCTCTCTCTCTCTCTCTCTCTCTCTCTCTCTCTCTCTCTCACTCTCTCACTTGCTCTCTTCATTCCTTTTCTTTCCCCTCTCTCTTTCTTCCCTTCACTCTTGCTCTCTTCTCCCCTCTCTCTGTCTCATTCACTGTTTCCGTCCCTCATTTTTTTTCTTCCATCCATGCTTTTCTTCTCTCTCTCTCTCTCTCTCTCTCTCTCTCTCTTTCCCTTCCCTTCACTCTTGCCCTCTCTCTCTCTCCTCTTCTCTCTCTCTCTCTCTCTCTCTCTCTCTCTCTCTCTCTCTCTCTCTCTCTCCTCTTCTCTCTCTCTCTCTCTTTCCCTTCCCTCTTCCTTCCCTTCACTCTTGCCCCCTCTATATCTATATCTATCTATATATATATATCCCTTTGTCTCCCTCACTCTTGTTTTCTGTTCATCTTCTGTCCATGGCTTTCTTTCTTTCTCTCTCTCTCTCTCTCTCTCTCTCTCTCTCTCTCTCTATCTCATGGCTTTTGCCCCTCCCGTCTTTTTCTTTATCTCTTTTTGTCCCTTCATCATTTTATCTCTCTTAATTTCTTTCTCATTTTGTTTGTCTTCTCTATTAATCTATTTTTCCATGTTTTGCCTTCTCACTTTGTCTCTCTCTCTCTCTCTCTCTCTCTCTCTTGTTTTCCTCTCTCCCCTCCTCCCCCTTTCTCTCTATCGCTCCTCGCTTCCACTCGCTTCCACTCCTTCCCTCGTCCTCTCGCCTCCTCTCCTTTTGTCCAGAGGAAAACGTGCGATGCCAAAAGACTCACTGTACAAGACGACGGACAGCTCAGCTGCTAAAAAGAAAAGTGACACTTTTTTATTCTTCCTTCTGTTCTGCCCAGTTTTCCTGGCCATACTTTCAACATTTAAGCTTTTTTTTTTGAAGGTGCTAATAATTGGTGCCAGTATCCACTTTAGGTTCTGCAGTATTGTTCTGTAGCGCTGAGATGATCCTGCCTCTCAACACGTCTGGACGAAGAACAAAAAACACTGCTTATATGAGAATCTTCAGTAGAGCAGCCATTATACTCCCTTTCAGACACTCTGATTAAGCTTTCACAAGCCAGTAACTGCTACCAGCCTGCTTACTACTACATTATTAAGCAGTAACGATGTTGAACTAAAGCTTAACTAGGGGAACAGATCGTTTTTAGAGCACTTGTGTTTGAGTTTTATACCTCATAAACATATGCAGAATTCTCAATCGATTATAATCCCTTAATTAGCCATTAATTACTGATAACTAACTTATCAAGCCAATAATTAGTGGTTACTACATTATTCTGATTACTACATTATTAAGCAGTAACTACAGTTAATTCAGCATGTTTGGTTTAAAATGAAAGCTTCACTTTCCATACCTGTGTTTTCATAGAGGGGAAAAAATAACAAAATAAACCGTAAGTGAAATAAAAGTGATCTTGCTGTCAGCTGGCCTCGACAATATGGTATAAATCTTAATTACTGAAAGACAAGAGCCAAACCACCAGAGTTGAGCAATGAAGCTCTACAAAATACTCAAATAAACATGGAAAATGTCAATCAATCAATTAACCAATCAATCAATCAATCAATCAATCAATCAATCAATCAATCAATCACTTACTTACTTTATTTCAACTCAGACTACACTGAGGGAGACCTGCATTTACAATGAAGCTGAGCCAATGCAGAGATCAGGGACTGAGAAGTTAAATAGGAAAAATTAATTCTAAAAAAGTAATAATAATCATAGCAGTGAATGTAAATGTAAATAAGTAAATAAATCCATTAAAATTACAACAACGTTTAATTGACCCTTTTTAGTCCCACAATGGGGAGATTTAACCGACCCATCCATGCAGTGAATCACCACATACGCACGAGTGAGGGGCACACTGGGGGGCAGTGAGCACACTTGCCTGGGGCGGTGGGCAGCCCTATCCACAGCGCCCAGGGAGCAGTTGGGGGTTAGGTGCCTTGCTCAAGGGCACCTGAGTCACATACTGTCGGCTCAGAGGATCGAACCGGCCCCCGATATAGTGACTTCATAAAACAGGATAAAATAGGGATATATCAGTAAATAAATACATAAATGTAGAAATAAAAGATGTAAAACTGTATGTAATAGAAGAAACGTCTAAAAAACGTCTGTTTCTTCATAGTGATTGCTTAATAATGTAGCAAAAAGTAACCTGTGAATTGACGACTAACTTGTTAAGGTTTGAAAACTACTTTAAAAGTGCAACATAATGCCAACCCACTTATACAATAGATCATGTATACTTCACTGAGGTAACTGTTTAGCCCTCTGGGGTTGACAAACAGGCTGTGCAACAAATTAGATGTTTCTCCGGCTTTCTTTTAGTACTTTTGCAACAACACAGTCTAGAAATCCAGTATCTGTATAGTCGCCCTTTCTATTCCATCACTTCGAGAGATTGTATGTGACTCACAGCCGGAGTTATGAGCCAATGAAGATAAGTTGAGACACATCATCTGACTCTTACTGTGGGGAACTGATGGATTCATGTGTCTGTCTATATTTTGCAGGAAACTGACCAACGAACACTCAGAAGATCACTAAGGACTGGCCAAAGCACTGGACACAGGCGTGAGAGGATGTGTAAATACTTCGCAGCTGCTTTAGTTGCTGCAGTGACTGTGGAAAGTAGTGATGAGGAGAACATTTATCTACTACTTCATTCATACATTCCACTACGTTTGGGAAGCTCAGACTTTGATAAACCCATTTCAATCAGCAAAACTATTCATCCACATGAGTAAAGTTGTTTTCACAAGCGATTTCGAGAATTTCGAAAACCGAATTTCATTTTTTCCGCTTTTAGACTCAATAATCTCTTTACGCAGAGCTCCAGGTCAAAAGGGCCTTATTATAGAGAGAGCTGAGAGTGTTCTGAACATCTGGATGTATAACATGTAACATGTGGGTATTTTATCATATGCAAGAGCCTTTAAAGGCAAAGAAAAAACACAAATGCTTTACTTTTCTACTTCATTTGAACACTGCAGTTCTCTTTTACATTGTTTGTAAATTTCATGATGATTGGACCAATAGAAATGCTCCAAAATCACTTAGAATGAAATCTCTTTACATTAACTTATATTAAAAGTTGTTTTTTTTTTGGACAGTGGAGATATGCAGAACTCAATAAAATGCCCTCAGACCCAAGAGGGTTAATAATGTAGAATAAGCAACCTGTAAATTACTGGCTTATTGAGGCTTAATAATGTCTCCCGATATATAAAGACCTACCAAACATTCTTACCATGTCCTCATGTGAGAAATGACACTGTTTGTTTCAAAATTTCTGTTGGTCCATTAAACATAAAATGTTTCGCAAACCGTAAAAAAGGCAGCTAGCATTTTCAAATGGTGTAAAAATATGTGTAACAAAAAGAAGAAGTGAGTTTACGACAGCGACAAAATGCTGAACTTTGTCTTTTTTAACCTCTGAAATGGTCAGTGTCGGCGCGCCCAACAGCTCAGGCCAGCAGTGGCAGCGGAGCCGTCACATCGGAGCAGGCCAGGCTTCTCAGGCGCCCCTAATGCCCCTCCACCCAAATCAAGATTTATGCGCTGGCCGTCGCGCGAGATGTACGACATAAACTTGCTAATGTTAAAGTGGATAATGCAATTAAAGCACGGCGAAGCGAGCAGGCTGAGGGCTTTGGTAAACAAGTCGCCACTCTTTACGTGAGAGCAGAGATGGCGGAGGAGACAGGGACTCGACATGAATAACTTCAGCTGAGCTCGTTTGCCCCAGAGCCGTGGGGTCAGGACCGTTGGAGCGCCACGTGTTGTGCGGGCGGATGCTGAAAGGGGACCCTGGTTTCGGACCAGTCCTCTCTTTGTTCAGGTGGTCTGGTGTTCAATGCCCTTTGGCTCTCAACATGCCAGTTAAAGTCGATGAGGAGAATGGACAAGAGCGGGCCACGTCCGCCTTTGTCGGGAGATTGCGAGGAGCTTTGTTGACAGAGGCGTCCACACATAAGGCCGACCAGCGACGACACCCCAGCTAAAGCAAGGGGTCCTACCCCCATCAGACTCGGCGCTGACCCTTGTTGTGGTGTTTACAGCCGGGCAGGTGTGCCCATGATTGCAGGGTGCATCCGTCAGGGCAGTCGTACCCTCTGGAGGGAATGTAAAGTGGGGGTCCTACAGCATGAGGGTGAGGCCCCTGTCTGTTCAGCTGCCACATGAGGGCAGAGAGAGGGCTATAGGCACAGACTGCCTCTCCCAGCCTGGTGTTCCCAATGGCCTTTGGGGTCAAGGTGGATCCTTTCACTCTTTTGCAGGTTGGCATTATTGGCGTCAACAGATTTCTACTTATAGACCATCTTAACATATTACCGTCTTCTTTAATGCACTATTGGTACGGTGTCATTTTCTCCTTCTGTTGTCAAGGTTAACCCCTTAAACCGGAATTGTCCACTCTGACGATGATTTTTAAGATTGAATTTTTAGGACTTCTGGAGGCCTAGGCTAATTACTGGATTCATTTTGGGGGAATTTATCAAAATGTCTGCAAAATTGAATTGCTTAAACAAAGTAAGTCAGGGTGGATTGCTAGGAAATGGTTAAATGAAGAGGAATTAATTGGCTTATTATAGATTTTATTATGTTTTCCTTGCAGTGGCGGTGATAAGAGCCATTTACATGTGCATTTACATTACACTCTGGGAAATAAAGGTAGTAACCCATCACTGTCACAGGCAGTGCCCCTCCTGTCACTGGGGTGGGACCCTCAAGGGTACATCTCAGTACTTTTAGTCAGGGAACATACCACACCATATGAACATACGTATCATAATCTACATCTAGAAATGATGTGTTCTAAGCTGTACAGACTCCACACACCCCGCCTCGCCTCCAGGCTTTTATTCTACTGCTCTGCTTTAAAACATTCGGTTATGAAAAGATACTAATATGAAATTTTCACCTGGAAAAACTGATTTAAGCTCCACAGTTGGACCTTAAAAGCACTGCTGGAGCTTTGAGGGAACATTTACATTGTTTTACAGTTGTTTTAAGGTCTGATTGTGCACCTTAAATCAGTTTTTCCAGGTAAAAAGTTGGTATTTGTAACTTTTCATAACCGAAAACAGAGCGGTAGAATAAAAGCCTGGAGGCGAGGCGAGGCAGGGTGTGTGGAGTCAGTACAGCTTAGAACAGATCATCTCAGTGGATTATGGTTCAGTTATGTTCCCTGACTAAAGGTACTGAGACGTACCCTTGAGGAGACCACCCAAGTGACAAGAGGGGCACTGCCCCAGTTACAGTTTAGTACCTTTATTTGCATACAGTAAAATACTGGTTTTCTTTGGGGGCTGTTCTGAGTTTCCACATCTGCCACATGAGGGCAGGGATACATTTAATACATTTTAGGCCAAAGTCTTATCATAAGACTATCATAACACAATGTCTCAGGCGTCAGGCAGCATATCTGTAACTATTATATGTTACAATTGTAACTGTAGGGAGCTTGTAGATACATTCAACTCTCTGGAGCCCATAGATTCTGAATAACAAGTCTTAAGATTAACCTAATACTGAATAATAGGCTCGTAAAAGAAAGAAAGAGAATAGTGAAAATTCTCCAACACTGCCAGAGTGTCGTTGTCTTGTTCCTTTTTTTTAACACCCAAAAACCTCCACACTTTTCTCTCCCGGGGAAATGGCCCACACATCTCCAGCCTGCCTACGAACAAACATCTGCTGTGGGAGCTTGAGTCGAGCTCCCTCGACAATGCTCCTTTAACAGATCCACCCCTTCTTTCGGTGCTGTTTAATCACGTGTTAAATGGAAAGAGCCTCCGAAATTGAACCAAAAGTCCAGTAACAAATTTGCAGATTTTTAATGAAGGGTTTCCCCCCTTTCTCCACCCTGCCTCCCTCCATCCCTCCCTCTCTCCTTCCTCTCTCATTCTCTCATGCCAGTGCATCTCCTATTTTGTTCGCAGCACCTCTGTATTCCTCTGCTAATTCACTTCCCAAACACCTGCTTTTTTTTCTTTTTTTGTGCCCCGTTGATAATTATAACCGGAGCGTTTTTTCCCCCCACTCTTCCCTCCTTAATCCGCTCTAATAGCGCTCAAGCTGGGGCGGTTTTGCAGCTAATAATTACGGCGGCTGGCGTGGGGCTCTGGCTTTCGTCTCCAATGGAAGGCTCCTGATCACAGTGCCGGAACATCTCAGCTGGGATCTTCAACATCATGTCCCGGGCTTTCCAAAAGAGCCTTGCAGCACGCTCCCTTACAGCTGTCTCTTAGAACTCCGAAATGCAATATTCATCCCTCATCGGGGACTTTTATTTTGTGGGTGGGGGGAAGCAGTGGGGGGAGCGAGGGATATTAGTACAAACTTGACCTTAAAAGAGAAGAATTAATAAGATGGAAAGATATCAGGAAAAATAAACTCATTCTCGAAGCCCTGAAGGAAGAGCAAACAAATCACTGGCACGGATCTCACCTTTGGGAGTTGTCATACTTTGCTGTTCTCTCTTTCCATCTCTCTCTCCTCCCTCTCTCTCTCCCTCTCTCTTCTAGAAGTTAGCGCTTGCATATCATCATTAGCGAGACTGCTGTTTCTTCAGGAGATCAAATGCTTTCTCCAGCATCACCAGAAAATCTGTTCGTTTTGAACTCCAGAGGCTTTGCCCCGGGGCTTTAAAAACATAGGGATGTCAATCCGTGCATGTCTGAAGCATTCTCGCAGCCTGTGAGATTTTTTTCTCTTTCCTAAATAAATAAATAAAGGCGGAAAGAAAAAACTAGAGCAAGCATTTAAATGGTAAATAGTCTAAATGTTTGGCGTTTGAAGAGGAATGTGCTGAAGCAGATGCTGCCGTGGTTCGGATGGAGGCATCGAGGGGCGGACGCGTGCGGTGTGAAAAATTGTGTGTGTGTGTGTGTGTGTGTGTGTGTGTGATGGAGAGAAAGAGAAAGAAAGAAAGAGAGAGAGAGAGAGAGAGAGAGAGAGAGAGAGAGAGAGAGAGAGAGAGAGAGAATATTAGAAGCTGGGGAAACACTGTCTGTTGAGACACAGGTTGCCTATCTGACAAAATACTCTTAAGTATTGCTCAAGGGAATGAGTGCATATTTAAATGTGGCTGTTCATTCATTTTAAAGAGCTGAGAGAAGAAGAGTAAGAGTGTGATCCTTTCGGCCAGTTTGGAAGAGAAAGAACGTGAACATGAAGCATACAGTGCTGTGTCAATGTCAGAGACCACCTTGCACTTCTTTCCTTTACACATATATATTGTAGTGACCCACTATTGGCTCAAGCTAAGAAGCTCGGGAGGCAAGGCAGGGCAAGTGGCCATGCACAGAGGCTCATGGTAGGTGCACGCCCTCCTAGAAAGGGTCTGTAAGTTGTTCTTTCAGTTGTTGTTGCTTTAGTTTAAGATGTGTATAGATGTTGTTTCTGTCATTTTTGTGTTGGGATGCAGGTCTACTTGGTGTGTTTTGTGTTGGGGGTTGACCACAGTGAGGGTGGGTCCCATGGCTGGTGGTGGCCTCCCCCATGTGTTTTGCACTTCTGTATGTGCCTTTCTGCCTGGTGTTTAATTAAGGACCCTTCTTGGGGTGGGAATGATGGCATCCCCTGCATCTTAGTCTGTGCCAGCACCACAATATCATCATTGTTGGAACCTTGTAGCTCCAAAAAGGTAACTTTACAGGTGAAAGAAAAATGTTATTAATGTAGAAATGGATATATAATGTTAGTGTAGTAAGATATTTTTCCCAAGTCGTATTTGATCATTTTTATTGGTGCATTCAGCATAAATTTTGAACACAATGCACATGGAAGAAGAAAAAGCTGACAAAAGTGCAGATACAAGGTTTTTATATGACACAAACCATATACATATATACATACACACCGACCGGCTACTTCAGTAAATGAACCACTTTGTTTCTTCACTCATTGTTCATTTTATCAGCTTGACTTCCCATATAGGTTGTACAATTACAGACTGAAGTCCATCTGATTCTCTGCATACTTTGTTAGCCCCTTTACCCTATTCTTCAGTGGTCAGGACCCCCACAGGACCACAACAGAGCAGACATTATTTAGGTGGTGGGTCATTCTCAGCAGTGCTGAGAATGTGCTGGTGCGAGTGGATCAGACACAGCAGTGGTGCTGGAGTTGTTAAACACCTCAGTGTCGCTGCTGGACTGCAGCATCCTGTGGGCAGCGTCCTGTGACCGCTGATGAAGGACTAGAGGATGACCAACACAAACTGTGCAGCAGCAGATGAGCTGTCGTCTCTGACTTTACATCTACAAGGTGGACCGACAAGGTAGGAGTGTCTAATAGAGTGGACAGTGAGTGGACACAGTGTTTAAAAATTTTATCCAAACTACTGTGTCTGATAAACTTGTACCAGCGCAACACAATGAAGTGTCTGGTCACTGTACACACACACACACACAAAGCTCCATGCTTCAAGAGACATGCTCTCACTTTTCCAAAGAAATATGCAGAGATGTTTGTCCACACCTCCAAAGTTCAGTCTTAGAAGTTGGTTGCACTTTCTGCTTCTCACAATCTAAATAATCCAAAACAAACTTAGTGGTGTTGAGGTCTGGACTCTGGGGTGGTCAGTCTATTGTTCAGCTTCTTTGCTTGATGTGTCCGTCTCCTTTTCTCAGTGAGGTTCTTCTTGGCAGCTACACGTCCTTTCAGACCCACAGCGCTGAGTTGCTTTCTCACAGTAGAAGGGTAGACAGAAACACCTGTGGAGTCTCGGTGGTTTACAATATCTTTTTCTCTTTTCACCTGTTTTTGATTGACTTTCTCTGCCCTAACGCAGGCGGATCATCTTACATCTCCTCTAAAATATCTGCAGAAAAACGAATGACTTGTATATTGAATGAATGAAGGGTGGCTTCTGACATTTGTATGGCAACCAGGAAAAAGAGGTGCTTTATTAGCGTATGAGAAATCGAAAGCAAGTGAAAGAATGTGGTGAAGAAGAGAAAGTGTGCCGAATGTGTGCGGCGTCGTACAGCGCACTCGCTCTCGGACTCAGGCCTGTCCTCTCAGTGTCCTCTCGCAGCGCCCCAGAGTCACGCATCACTCATCTTGTCACATTGAACTCCAGATGCTCCTACCCAGGAGAACCATCCAGGCCCTCTCATCCCTCTTCATTCCCCGCAACAATTTAGTAATGAAATATTGATTTTTAGTTAGATTCATATTGATGCTATTAGCTTTGCATTGATAAATCACCCTGCCGGTGCTCAGAGCAAGTGTTTGCCATGCCGAGAGCTGGGTGAGATTACAGTCGAGTCATTGATGTGTTAATTTGATGGATATCTTTGATTTCTGTCTCTTTTTTTTCTTTCCTTCCCTCCTCCTTTCTGCAAACTGTGTTTCATAACAATGCATTAGCAGGAATCACACAGAACTGAATTTATGGAACTCCATTTCTTCTCTGGACTGCCAATGGTCCACCCCCCCCCCTCCACCACCACCACCACCACTCCTCTCCTTCCTCTCATTCTCTCTTTCTAGCTATCTCTCTATTTTTACAGCAAGGTGGTATTATATTTTTCACATCTTACCACCCACACGGCAACACACTGTCAGCCCGCTAACATCCCAATTAGTGTCTTTAAAGAGAGAAACACAGTGCAAACAGAAAAAGAAAATCGCTCCCAATCTGCTTATGGGTTGCCAGTCAATAACCAGTGCAGACAGTATTGACCCATAGACCACAGGTAACAAGAGAGTCCAGTTAGAGTTACAGTTGCACACACACATGGAGCAGTATCACCTTAGAATAAAGATGAATGAACATAAATAGAGTAAAATGCAAAAACGCAGGCCCAGTGTTAGAGGGTCACCGCACTAGCCACTCATCATGCCCCACCAAACCCCCTGCTTTTAATACAAACTTCTACAGCGGGTGGTGAAAAAAAAGTCTTAATATCTTTTTCCTGACACGCAAATTCTAAGAACACAGTTAGAAGAGCACAGTTCTGGTCAGGAGTGACCAATGAGTGTGTTTACGCACACTCAGTAATCTGATAAGTAGTTCAAATGGTCATGTAACCAGCAGAAAACAGCAGTGAACCAAACAGGTTAAATCAGGAGCAGTAACACCGATGTGGTAAATGAATCATACTTCGAAGCTTGCATTGAACTTTACATGTCACTTAGTTTCACTAAAGTTACGGTCATGTGCTTTAATTATTGCGGTGCTGTTTTCCTGCAGCTTCAGATTCAACACAGCTTCAAATTAAGAGCTTTTGGTTGTAGAAAAGGGACAGAATGAAAAGACAACACACACGGCCCACCAGCAGACGCCCAAAGAGGTATTACACACTTCAATAATCTTAGAGTAGCTCAACCGGTTTGCATTGAAGTCACTGCAGTTACTGAATCACAAAACTTGGTATGTAACAAGCCTGAGATTTTACAGGGTTACAGGAAAGAGCAGTAGTAGTTGTATTTGAAGAAGTTGTGCGTTGTATAGTTTGGATGGAGAGTACTGGAGCTTATTTAGCTGATGTTAACTAATTTGGCTGTAGTTTTAATAAACTACTGATCACTTTTAAATAAAAAGTTGCAAATGCTCTAAATGTAAATGTAAAATTTGGTCAAATTTCTACAAGGCTAATCTAGCTGACTTAACTAACATGCTCTATTAAGACGCAGATTCCACTCTGACTCACAGTAGAAAGACTCAAGACTCCATTCAGACTCCCATGAAGCAACTTGTGAACTTCTCCCTGCATTTAGACATCGATAGATTTGTTAAATTCATGAGCAGCACCTGATTTCATTTACATTTATGGCATATGCTCTTATCCAGAGCGACTAACAATGTATTCATTTTTTAACACAGGTAGGCGAAGGTGGTGTTAGGAGTCTTGCCCAAGGACTCTTATAGGTGTAGTGTAGGGTGCTTACCCAGGCGGGGACTGAACCCCAGTCTACAGTGTAGAAGGCAGAGGTGTTAACCACTACACTAACCAACCAATTAATTGAATGACTGAGTAGATAAACCCAGTATTGAGGAGAGCTTCTCTCTCTCTCTCTCTCTCTCTCTCTCTCTCTCTCTATACTACATTATATAGTAGTACTATAAGAGAGTCTATGATATGATATATATGCTGCTCATACTTGTATAATATCTATTTGTTTTCACCCTGTTAAAATTTCGGTCTCACTTTATTTGGACCAATATAGTCCGTTATACATCTATATCTACAGGATCAATCAATCAAACTCAATGAAAGAATCAACAGAACTGATTCTAATTAGGTTAGGGCTAGGATTTGGACCAGGGTTCGGGCTAGGACCAGAGTGAGGGTTGGGTTCAGGTTTTGGGATGATGTTAAGGTTAGTGTTAGGATTACAGCAGGTTTAGAGTTACAGAGAATTATGGCAAATTTAGTTGAATGTAACAAAGAATGTAAAGTAGACCGTCCAATTAAAGCATTACCAATATTTCTGTAGTACTGTCTGATTTATAACACTATAGGACGTACAATAAGATTCTTGTAACATTGCTGCAGAAGTTCCTGTAGCATTTCTATAGATGCTTTTTTTTTAAGACAAACAAAGACATCTTTTTTTTTTCTTTTATGGACGGCATGCAGGAAATGTTTGTTGCGTCATTGCTGCTGTGACATTTTGTTGGAATTAATCCTAATTTATTACAGCCATATATGGGAAGTGTTCTCTGGCAAGATGTGCTGGGGAATAACTGGGCGCTGTTTTAAAAAGACGCTCAGTGAGGCTTGACTCTTTTCCCCTTTGACCCACACAGGGAGGAGCAGGTTCACAGCCTCCCAGGCACCAGTTTATACCATTGATCTGAACCCAGAATGGCTCCATGTCTGGTTTCAAGTCCGGTGGCTTCCTGTCTTTCCCAAACTAAGAAAGATTAATATAACTAGAGCAGATTGTACTCCTCATTATGTGGCACTGCAGTTTAGAGCTTAAAGTCTTTATACTGATTCACTGACCAATCAAGGTGGTGCTGGTTCAAAGAAAGGTAGGCCTACATGAAATGGCGCCGGGTACATTTCCATGCTGGTATTAGACAAATTTGAACAATCTGTATGTCTGTATGGAAAGGCCAATGGTATAGCATAACTGGCCGTGGAATGAGTTTTACTGAACATGCATTAAATAGCTTTGAAGGAATGAGAAGGCATATCACTGTTATCAGAAGAAAACCTTGTATCTCCAGAACGGTAACTTTACAGGAGAAGAAAAAAACCTACTTTACTTTTAATGTAAGTCAATAGAACCAGAGTTTTTTCCAAGTCATTTTGGACCACTTCTATTGGTCCATTATTCATGAAATTTACATATATTGTAAAGGACAACAGGCTTCTTCAAATTATGTCATAAACTGAAAAATGACAAAAATCAAGATTAAACATTTTCTTCCAACAACAGCAATATATATATATATATATATATATATATATATATATATATATATATATATATATATATATATATATATGGTATAGTATATTGGGTAATACTGCTACCCTCCATATGGTAGACTGGGTTTGATTCCCTGCTCAGGTGCATCCTTGGACTACACTCCTAATGTTACATTCATCTACTTCTGTAATGTGATTGTATGGATTGTATGGAAAAATAAAAGCATCTGCCAAATGCTTAAATATATCCTATAGCTGTGTGTCTAAAGCTGGACTGACTGTCATATGAAAGCCTCACATTTGTATTTCATTACAGTCTGTCATGATTGCTTTGCCGTGTAATTGGAAAGGAGTAGGCATGAAATGTGATGACAAAAATATGACACCAAGTTGGAAAGTAGCACATTCATTTGTTTTTATTTAAATGTTCTCCTGCAAGCTAAAAACTGTTCAATTCACTGAAAGCAGGTGCAATTCACACCTCATATTCCATTTACACCTTCGTAAAAAGACGCATAGCTGCAAAAATAGCACATTCACTATACATTTTAACTTGTAATGTGTGGCACTTTTACAGTTAATACTGGCTATCCAATGGCTTGAGTATTGCATGCTCAAACACAGACTGACACTTGAAAACAGAATATTATGCTGTATTTTTTAAAAAATGTAGCCAAACTCAGCCAATTACAATGCATGTATAAGGTTTTGGAATGCATCTTACCTTTAAACATGAATTATGCAGATCTGGTGGTTTTATTTGCTGTTGTTTCACATTCATTGTCAGGTCACACAGGCCTGGTAGAGTCCTCAAAAAGCAGACTGCATTTTACCTGTATTAGAATGATATTTCTGATTTGAAACAGCATTGCATGACTTATCTTTCTATATGTGCAGCCTGCCTAGACCACAATCTAGCTTTTGGAAGGCAACCAATATACTTATATGTACACAATCACATAAGGACAAGCCACAGTCACACCTGACATTTGCAGTTCACGATATCTTGTGAAATGTGCATGAAAAATGCTGGAACTGCAATGATAAACATCTCCCATTTTTGGTGCAGTTAGCAGGCTAGCTCACCATAAACAGTAAAAACACATATTGCCAAAAGTATTTCCTCATCTGCCTTCACACACATGAACTTGAGTGAGAACCCATTCTTAATCTAAAGGGTTTAATATGATGTTGGCCCACCCTTTGCAGCTATAACAGCTTCAACTCTTCTGGGAAGGCTTTCCACAAGGGTTAGGAGTGTGTTTATGGGAATTTTTGACCGTTCTTCCAGAAGCACATTTGTGAGGTCAGACGCTGATGTTGGACGAGAAGGCCTGGCTCACAGTCTCCACTCTAATTCATCCCAAACGTGTTCTATGGGGTTGAGGTCAGGACTCTGTGCAGACCAGTCAAGTTCTTCCACACCAAACTCGCTCATCCGTGTCTTTATGGACCTGCTATATGCATTGATGTGCAGTCATGTTGGAACAGGAAGGGGCCGTCCCCAAACTGTTCCCACAAAGTTGGGAGCATGAAATTGTCCAAAATCTCTTGGTGCTGAAGCTTTA
The DNA here is from genome assembly GCF_015220715.1 of Pygocentrus nattereri. Classification (NCBI taxonomy): domain Eukaryota; kingdom Metazoa; phylum Chordata; class Actinopteri; order Characiformes; family Serrasalmidae; genus Pygocentrus; species Pygocentrus nattereri. The sequence goes on along the minus strand of NC_051211.1, from coordinate 5,729,079 downwards.
AGAGTTCCTTTCACTGGAACTAAGGGGCCGAGCCCAACTCCTGAAAAACAGCCCCACACCATGATCCCCCCTCCACCAAACTTTACAGTTGGCACAATGCAGTCAGACAAGTATTGTTCTCCTGGCAACCACCAAACCCAGAGTTGTCTATTTCCAGATGGAGAAGCGTGATTGGTCACTCCACATCTCCACTGCTCTAGAGTCCAGTGGCGGCGCTTTACACCACTGCATTCTATGCTTTGCATTGCGTTTGGTGATGTAAGGCTTGGATGCAGCTGCTCGGCCATGGAAACCCATTTCATGAAGCTCTCTACGCTGTTCTTGAGCTGATCTGAAGGCCACATGAAGTTTGGAGGTCTGCAGTGATTGACTCTGTAGAAAGTTGGTGACCTCTGCGCACTATGCCCCTCAGCATCCACTCTGTCATTTTACGTAGCCGACCACTTCGTGGCTGAGTTGCTGTCGTTCCCAATCGCTTCCACTTTGTTATAATCCCACTGACAGTTGACTGTGGAATATTTAGTAGTGAGGAAATTTCACGACTGGACTTGCTGCACAGGTGGCGTCCGATCACGGCACCACGCTGGAATTCACTGAGCTCCTGAGAGCGACCCATTCTTTCACTAATGTCTGTAGAAGCAGTCTGCAGGCCTAGGGGCTCGGCTTTATACACCTGTGGCCATGGAAGAGACTGGAACACCTGAATTCAATGATCTGGATGAGTGAGGAAACTGTTTTATTGAGTGCTACACACCAGTTTGTAGCAAAAAGTGTAGATATCTAGTGTCGTTGGTGAAGGTGTGCAGGTGCAATTAGCCAAGGAGCTAACATAGCATTTAACAAACAAAATTTGACTGTCATAAACAGGCAAAACACAAAAGTAAGCATAGTGTCCTGAATGACAGTCTTTCTTTTGGATCTACGGCTATATGAAGCTTCACCCCTTCAGAGGTCATCACAGTAATTCTTGATTTAAAAAGTGTAACAGGGGCAAGCAGGAGCACCAGAGGCTCAACTGAGTCAAAGGGCATAAACAAGGGAAATACCTGATTCCCCTAAATAAACTGCTGTTTTGTGTATGTAGATCCAACTTTTTATTTTCAACGTCCATTTTTATGAGCCATGATATTTCTAAAAACAAAGGTTTTGTGAGTCTAGTGAAAGAAGGGGATTTTGCGGCAGGAGGGTTGTTTTACAGCACTGTACCAACGTCTTGTAAAACATCTCCAAATAGAGAAAATATGACCAACAAAAGATCAAGTACCATGGAAAATGTGTCATAATACATGAAATGGTTCACACATATACTGAGTTTTAAAAAAAGTAAAGTAAAAGTTTCCCATGGGCGTAAGAGGTATAGGTAACATCCCTGTCAGAAATAACACCTAATTTCTCCAAAATGGAAACTTTTCGGGAGAAGAAGAAGAAAAAAATTTAAGGTGTGAAAAAAATTGTTATGTTATTTTTTTTATATTTTGGATCGTTTCTATTAGTCCAGTCATTATGGACTTTTAACACAATGAAAAGTCACTAGAATTTCACTTTAAAGAAAAAAAGTAAAAACAATACAAATAGAGATACAAAGTTTCTGAGCAACTTCTGGTTTTACGTTTTCTTAAGCATTAGTTTAACGAGGAGCGATGAGGCGGACGCATACACTGAGATAAGCGACTTTTATTATGGGCAAATCCAGGGTCATGGTCAAAACGGTCCACGTTCAAACAGCCAACATGGAGAGAATGCAGATCAGACATGACAAACAGAAACAGAAAATCTCAAACAAGAATCCAAACAACAAAGACCAGTGAAAACAAAGGGCAAACACGGGGCTTATAAAACACAGGGATAATGAGGGACAGGCGGGAAACAGGTGGCGACAATCAGGGGTGGAGTCCCAAAACAAGGGGCCAGACTAGGAAACCAAAACAAATGCACATGGACCGGACTTGGAGGGGCCAATCGCGACAATTAGCCCATCATTGCTGAAAATGATTATAAACAGATTAAATACTATCTAGACATTTTATGTCTAAGACCTAAGAAGTGCTTACTTGTGTCAAATTCTGCACAACTGAAAACAATTTCTACCCTCTCAGAAATAAAGGTACTAAACTGTCACTGGTGTAGGACCCTCAAGGGTCTATCTCAGTACCTTCAGTCAGGGAACATAACTGAACCATAATCCACTGAAATGATCTGTTCTAAGCAGTACTGACTCCACACACCCTGCCCCGCCTCCAGGCTTTTATTCTACTGTTCTGTTTTAAAACGTTCACTTATGAAAAGTTAAAAATACGTACTTTTCACCTTATTTAAGGAAAAACTTATTTAAGGCACACAGTTGGGCCTTAAAACCACTGGTTTACCTTTGAGGGAACTTTTACATTGTTTGTACAGTGTATTGTATTATACCAGAAAGCGTGAGCTGAATATGGAGATAGTAGCACACATTTAACTTGCCTCGTTTAAATTTTGTATCCCAATCTTCAGACGATGAAATGAAGGTTCACATTACACAACACACAAGTACATTTATGTCAAAGACTATCTGGTACCGTTTTCCTGATTGGGGATGATAATTCACATGTCAATGTTCACCAAAGTTGTGTTCATCAACTTAATTCACTCTTTATTTCTGCAACACAAAAACACTGCAGTGCATTCCACGGAAATGAATGTAATTCCGCTTGCTGACAAAAGCTGGAGTGACTGGACCTTAACACACATCTTTCCACAGAATCCCAATGGAAATGTGGCTGCATAATTTTCATTTTCTTGCAGCAATATGAACAGTCGGTGTCCACCGCAAGACTTAAAAGGTGTGTTATCATATTTACAGAATATGCTCTGGAGTGCTGAAGCAGTACTGTCAGTGTAAAAGCTCTCTCCCTGGAAAAGACGGAGTGGCTCGCCTTGCTGTTGTGTTGATATCAGACACGGGCTCTTCATCAGAAGAGTAATAGACCTGTGAAGCTAACCAGGAGGCCCAAGGCTGTTTGTTAGCTCCTAACAAGGTGAGCTGGCTTCCACTGAACAGCACACCAGCACTGCAAGATTTATTATGGATCTCCATGTCTGCCGGGCAAGTACTTCTCAGTGTGAAGGGGCCTTGGTGTTATTGGAAACTTTGGCCCATTATTACCCCGATGTTTTCTGCGAAATTTCACAGAGACAGTGGATATGGATGGATGGAGGCACTGATGGATGCGTGTAGGAATTAGATAACACTCTATAATCTATATCAGCACTTGATGAATGAAGAATTACTGTGTAGAAAGCCTGATTGAAATCTTTATTTTTGCCAAGGCAGAGTAGATGTATATGGGTGTTCAAGTAGGGTGGATTGAGGTGTTTTATGGCATCAGCGATTAGAGGACTTGAAGGAGTACCCCATCGTTTTTCAACAAGATCTGCCCCATTTGTAGCATATGGCTGATTAACAGTGGCTATGTTATAGATTAAGACTGAGGTGTTTATGCTTACTCACCAATCTGATGAAAAATCTCAGTTTACATGCACACTACTAGTAATCTGGTACAAGATGAAATGCATGCATAGAGTACAACTAGACGTTACCATGACAACGAGAGTGAGATGAGCAGCAGTGAGCAGCACTTGTGGTTTTAGGGGGTATAGCTCAGTGGTACAGCATTTGACTACAGATCAAGAGGTCCCCAGTTCAAATATATGTGCCCCTTGCCTGAAAACTTTGGGGGACAGTCGTGGGTGGAGGTTAGGGAACCAGCCTTGTGACCAGAAAGTCACTGGTTCGATCCCCTGAGAGTACATCACTGAGATGCCCTTGACACCTAACCCCAACCCTAGCCCTTAGCACCTAACCCAAACTGCTCCCCAGGTGCTGCAGGTCCTACCGCCATCTGTCAGAACAGACTTATACTTTCCGATAGGGAATGTAATTGGATACAGTCGTTTACACAAATATTATTCTTCTATTTAACATATTATTTACAGGATTACCCACCTTGTTCAATTGGATAGAAACTGTATTCAGAATGGGCTCAGTTGGACTAGTCTAGCCTGATTGAGGTGTTTACATGGACCTATTCTATTCTGATTGAGCTATTAGTTGTACTATTAACACATTATTATCTGTATGTAAATGTGGCTACTGAGTTCTTAGAAAAGATTGGTTAAATTCGTAAGGGCAATTACTGAAGCAGGTAGAGAATGCAGCAGATGCAGTGTCTCAGATGAAAGAGCAAGTTTAACTCCTTTTCACTGTAGCCATGAAAGCAGGAGTGTCACGATTGGCCCCTCCCAGTCCTCCATGTGCTTTTGTTTTGTTTCTTCCCGGTCCTGCCCCCTTGTTTCCAGACTCTGCCCTTGATGGTTTTCACCTGTGTCTTGTTGACCCTCGTTGTCTCTGTATTTAAGCCCTGTGTTTTTCCCCAGTTGTTTGCTGGTCTTTGTATTGTTTGTATTGTATCGTTTGGTGTTTGTTCTGCTGGCCTCTGTTGTTTGTTTAGCCTGTTTTCCTTTTTTTGTAATATCTGTCCCTTGCTCTATCTGTGTTGGCTCTCTGACCCTGGACTGTCTAGACCCTGAGGATGGATTTGCCCCTAATAAGTCTCGCTTCTCTCAGCGTATGCGTCTGCCTCGTCATCGCTCCCTGGCATTACAAGGAGGTTCTAATTACTCCACACAACTTTCAATCTTTTGGACAGGTTTTGAAACACTTCAGAATGCATATGCCCTCCATCATTATGTACAGCAATCCCAGACCAGGAGATCTGCCTTCCTGTAGAGTCTAGTTCCAACCACAATCTGCAACAACCACTAATTAACTACAGAAGTTCTCGATTGGCTGGATCAGATGCATTATTGTTAGGTGAGGGCAGGGGCAGTATGTCAGATGCAGGTTGGAACTAAGCTCTGCAGGGAAGTAGAACTCCAGAAAAAGCGCTGGTGAACACTGATGTATAGTACTCAGCTCTTTCCAATCAGAACGACTTGCGTCTCTGGATGCAGTAAAACTGATAGAATGCCTTATTTATGTGTAAAATTCATGAAGTGCTAAAATTAACAGCTAGAAAATGAAAAGCATTAAAACTTTTTTTTACTCTTTGAAAAATCATGTAAGAAAGAGACAGTTTAGGACAAATTCTCAAACAGCTGAATGATGTGAATAAACAGACTAAGCTTAGTAAAACATTTTTTTTAAGCCATAATATCCACAATTTTAATTGAATATATTTTGCTTTAACTGAGCTATTGGTTTGGACTGAATACATAAACATTCCTGATACTGTTAGCCTATGTGACATTGGCAGTGATGGACAAAGTACATAAATCATGTACTTGAGTTAAAGTCGAGACCCCCAAGGTAAAATATTCCTCCAGTAAAAGTAGAAGTCCCTCCCTTTAGACCTCCAACTTGAGTAAAAGTACTAAAGTATTTACCTTCAAATGTACTTAAGTATAAAGTAAAAGTACTAAAAGAGTAATTCTGGCTCTGATGTCCTGTTATCATTTTTATAACCAGACTGGCTTCATGAACTCATTTCAGGTGAAAGTCCTCCAGCGTCTCTCTTGGTAAACCAGTCTTTTAATAGAACGTCATTAATTAGTGACGCTGCCGTCTATTAAAATGATCAGAAGCACAAAACACTGAAGGTAAACAGTTTCCATCAGGGAGAACCGAGTGGCTCTGAAATCACTTTTTACACACAAGCAAAGTTTCAGTTTCAGATTTATTTACAACTTAGTTCCAAGTTTAAGTTGAATAAAAACTGGCTTTAAACTCAGGATCACAGATGAGCTCCTTTACTATGTTGATCTGTAGGCGTCTGTTCATAAACATAAACCAGCCCAAACTCATTTACTATAAAATGAAATGGTGTTTGTAGAAATTCAGAAAAAAGCCGTGTCAGTCTCGACTGCATATGTGGACATATTTCTATATTGTGCTCTATTTACACAAAGTTAGGTTAGCTCTGTAATGCAAACGGCAACTCTTTCCATGGACTGCCTTCAAACACTGAGGATTATACAGTTCTCGATAAATATTGGGTCAAAACAGGTATGAGAAAATGAAAGATGGCTAATAGGCTGGAAATAATCAGGGTGCTGGAAGCTTAGCTCAGGGGACAGGGCTTGACGGAGATTTGGTTTTCTTTGTGAACCTTAATTATATCCTGATTTTAGCTTATGTTTATGTGACCAGCTGAGCGTTGGTTGGTTTTGTTTGTTTATTTTGGAAAATAAAGATATGGCTGCTGCAGCGCTGAATCCTGTCTCCAGCATCCTCCTTGAACCCAGGGTAGCACATGCCATGCTACAGTTTAATATATTCTTCCTAATACATAAGCAAAATGAAACACTGTAGATCAGGAGTGCCCAGTCCTGCTCCTGGATCTACCACCCTTCAGAGTTCAGCTCCTACCCTATTTTAACACACCTGATCCAGGTAATGAAGGCCTTCAATGGCATCTGAACATTAGACCCCTAGTGTTTTGGATCTAGTCTCTCCAGGATCGTAGACCTCCAGCACCAGCGATATAAGGGGTCTGGGGGTCTAATCTCAGGGGTCCAGTTCCGATTCAAGTCTTAAGTTTTGGGGCGCAGGTCTCAAGTCCCTGAGGTGCACATCAAGTCTCAAGTCTCTGGGGTTCGACTCTGAATCTCAAATGTCCAGGGTCAGAGTCGAATCCCAAGTCTGAGTCGAGTCTCAAGTCTCTGGAGTGTGAGTCTGAGTTGAGCCTCAAGTTTCCTCAGGTGTGTGTTTCAGTCGAGCCTCAAGTCTCCACCGTGCGAGTCTGAGTCTTGAGTCGATTCAGAAAAGCATGGGCCCGAGTCAAGTCACAAGTCAGTTAACTGTGCATCTACATTGAGTCATGAGCTAAGTGCAAGTCCATGTTGAGTCATGACACAGGTCAATTAAGCAAGAGTCTGAGTCAAGACGTGAGTCAGTTGCGCAGGAGTCCAACTCAAATCATGAATTAATTAAGCATGAGTTTGAGTCACAAATCAGGTCAACAGCTCTGGTCTACAGTAAGACCCAAGTGGTTTGATGCACATAGCAAGCCAGCTTCCTCTTTTCCACGTACAAATTTTCTGTCGTGCCGGGATCTGATACCTCGGTCAATACAGGCAGCCGGTGTCATCTAGCGGTCAGCCTCAGATTGGGAGGGGCCAGCTGGTGGGCGGGTGGTCGGGGGGGCTTTCAGCAGCGCTAATCGCCATGCTCACTGTCAATCGGCTGCCAATATTAGCGCCCCGGCCCTCATCCGTCAGCACAGGGCCTGATGGCTCCCTCGTTAGCGCCGATCACCTGCCCTGAGCTGCGGCGCCATCCATCACTCACCCCTCTCCCATTCTTCTGCTGCGAGCGCCTAATAGCTGCTGTTCGATTGTCTTCTTTTACCCGGAGCGCTATGAAGGTAGCTGAGCAGTGGGGTGACAGAGAGAGAGAGAGAGAGATGAGAGAAAGGAGGGAGAGCAGGGATGCGAAAAGGCGACGGGCAGAAGCTCAAACATTTCAGGCACGCCGCGCTGGAGTAATGAGCCATGGCGGCCGGATCTACCTGCACTTGCTTTGATAAAGGCAAGTTGACGCGCTGGGGCCACATGTATGTGGCCAAGACACATGTCCATCCATCACTGCGGTGCAGTGAAGAGGAGAAGAAAACGATGGGGAATGTAAGGAAGAATGGAGCAAGCCTAGAGGGAGGGCAATGGCATGAGAACAGCGCCTAGTTTTGTAGTCATCATTAGGAGCATATAAGACTAGCGACCTCCGAAATAGGACATCGGAGGCCAGAAGGCTGTGAATCTCAATTACCCGACCTTAGCAATCCCCTGAATGAATGAAAGATAACTGTCTGTAGGCTATTCATCTCAAGGGTCCATCTCTAAACCATCTGTCTTAGCCTCATTCCTCCATTCTTTTAAATCTTACCCTGTAAGAGAAACAGGCAAACAAAAAATGCTCTTAAAACAAGTGCTCTAAAAAGGGTTCTGGAGAGGAATGCCATAGAAGATCCACTTTTGGTTTCCTTAAGTACCTTTCTGTGGATATTCCTTCAGAAAAACACTTATTTATGAGTGAGATATGCAAGTGTGAAAATGTAGCCCCTTAAAATCCTAGGCTTATTACTTGCTAAGTCTTGGGTCTGCCAACAGGCTCTGGCCTTGTAAGGGGTTACAGAACCTTGTACATGCATTTAATAGCCAGGGCTGTTAGTAAGTTTTGAGCAGGTAGCACTGGTGCTAAAATGTGCAAATATCATGGCATTGAATGAAACTTTTGTACAACAGAAATGATATAATAGTTCTATAACATAGTAATTTGTTTTAATGTGCGCGAGAGAACTGTGAGAAAAAGAGAAGCAGTATGGAAAAGGTCTACAGTTGAACAGTGGGTAGCGCTGTTGCCTCACAGCGAGAAGGTCCTGGGTTCGATTCCCCGGCCGGGTGACTGGGGTCCTCTGTGGAGTTTGCATGTTCTCCCCATGTCTGCATGGGTTTCCTCCGGGTTCTCCACTTTTCTCCCACAGTCCAAAGACAAGCAGTCAGGCCAATTGGACATGCTAAATTGCCCCTGTGTGTGAGTGACTCTCTGTGTCTGTCTGTCTGTCTGTCTGCCCTGCGATGGACTGGCGACCTGTCCAGGGTGTATCCTGCCTTCCGCCCGATGACCGCTGGGATAGGCTCCAGCACCCCCCTGTGACCCTGAGGAAGAAGTGGCTTAGAAAATGGATGGATGGATAATTTGAGATGATTAGTTTTGTACACAATAACTTGGATTCTGTTGATCGCAACTATCAACACAAACAGTTCCCTGATTACTAAGATTAGCTATGTCCCAATTCAGGGGCTGCATTTAAAGGCCAACTGCATCACAGCGGCGCGACTAGGCTCCTTCATATGGGGCAGAGACACGTGTCCTTCTTTGTAATGGCAATGAAGGATCAAATGGGTGGAACCTTTTGCCAGCCAACATATCCCAAGGTTCATTGGGTGCATTGGAGAAGATGGCAGCATCAGCAGAGGAGTGAGCGGCGGTTAAATGTAAGTACTGGGTTTAACAGCTAACAATACAAATGTTAAAAAAAGCTAATGTGGTCTGAGGCAAAACTTATGCCAACATTTCGTTTTGTTTTAAGGAGCAAAGAGCCGACAGAGAGAAGCATCTCCAGCTTTAATTAATGCAAAAATTAAATAAAATCAAACTTTCTGGCATTTTGTGACGGTAAGGGTTGGAACAGCGGTGTTGTGACGCGAACAGGAAACCAGCAGACTGTCTCATTCAGGTTCAGCATTCAAGGGTCTACGGCGCCTTTGAAGGACACGGCTTTGTAGACCACATCCTTCTAAGGATGCAGCCCCTGAACTGGGACACAGCTATAGTTAAATGTCCATCTCTGAACAATCTCATTCCTCATTGCTTCAATCTTACCTAGTAGGAGATGCAGGCAAACATTTATAGTGAAGATGGCAAAAAGTCAGAGGAAAGCCATAAAAGAAGCACGTTTATGAGGTGGCTCTAAGCAAGTGTGCACCTTTTTATAGTTTAAAGAACCTCTACACATTCCTACAACTGAAAGAAAGTCTAGCTTTGTATAAAACGAAATAGCAGAGGCTGCATGTTACCTATTAAATTGAAATATTTTGTGAAATATGAAAGTGATTCATTTCTTACACAAAAATTCAGTTTCTACTGATCTCTGTTTTCAGACCTTAGCAATCCCCCAAATAATGAATGATAACACTCTGTCCAGTGTCCCTCTCTAGGTCATCTCTCTTAGCCTCATTCCTCCATTCATTTTCTTCAGATGTACCCCATAAGGGATAACAGACAAACAAACACACTCTTGAAAACAAAGGTCCCAAAAAGGGTTCTTCAAAACTGTACCATAAAAAATGGTTTTCATTCCTTAAATAGCCTTTCAGTGTATGGGTTTGTCAGTGAGATGCGCAAGTGTGAAGAATCCTTACATGATGTAAAGGTTCTATACTAATAAAAGGACCTCGTAGCATCCTTTATTTTGACGAGTGCTATTTGAGAACAATGGCTAAGACTGGTGCTGCATTAGGCTGGTGTAATATTGTCTCGTTGCAGGAGTGTGGCGGTTGTGTTGTGGACCGCAGCACTTGCTCACCAGCCCCCAAGATGATTAATTCAAACTTAACAGCAGAGTAGACACTAATATTCATCACCTCACCCGCATAGCGCCGGAACTTAGCCACTCCAATTCGTCCAAGCATGCAGCGGGCTGTGCTACAACACAGCTGGCAGACAAAAGAGAGGTGAAAAGAAAGAAGTAGTCCAGGGTTTAGCTTTACTTTCAGCCATGGCCGGTTAAAAATACACACCAGTGAGATGTCACATCAGGCATGTAGCTATGGGGGATCCTACTTGAAAGCTAGGCCCTCCAGATCGTTAAAAAAGTGCTCCTATACTAATGAAAACAGCACAAAACAAAAGGTCATCACAGGCAAAGGTGCCGTTTGCTCGCCGTCTCATGACTTTTTCCACTTTAAATGAACAAAGTAAGCTGATAGTTTTCTTTAGGTTATCACAAATGTTATGCTATCACAGTGGTTTGGCTGCATGCCAGTGTTGATCACGCAAAAGGCACACATGATGCCTTTTTTTAACGAGTACATGTATGCATAGTAGGTGTTGCACAGCTATACATAGACAAAAAAACGTGAGCGCTCCAGATGTCAAGTTTCAGAAGCTGCGGTTTGAGGTGCACAATTATTAGCAAACTTTCTGGTGATAGGATTAAGTTCAGTAGTAGGTAAGTTTTGCCTTAAGCTGAGGGTAAATGTAATTAGTTGCTGTACTTAAGTATTTTTTGGTGTATCTGTACTGAAGTTTCTCCACTTTTTCCTTTCACTCCACTACATTTCAGAGTCTAATATCCGACTTTTTCCTCCTACATTCTGAGAAATCTGTTGTTCCTTTTGGTTTCTGTGTGTATAAAAACGTAACATGTCAAAACGAAAAAAGCGCAAAGCCAGAGCACCAATCAGGGCCCAGCGGTCACTTTGTTTAGAGCTGGTTTTGACCTGTTGGTCAGACCGACCCAGTGCAGCACGCGGTTCAACGTCAGCGCAGCAGCGTAAAACTTTGGGAGAGTCTGTTCAACATAAATGATGAACTAACCTAACTTTGTGTAAATAGAGCTCAATATAGAAATATGTCCACATATGCCGTCGAGACTGACGCGGCTTTTTTCTGAATTTCTACAAACACCATTTCATTTTATAGTAAATGAGTTTGGGCTGGTTTATGTTTATGAACAGACGCCTACAGATCAACATAGTAAAGGAGCTCATCTGTGATCCTGAGTTTAAAGCCAGTTTTTATTCAACTTAAACTTGGAACTAAGTTGTAAATAAATCTGAAACTGAAACTTTGCTTGTGTGTAAAAAGTGATTTCAGAGCCACTCGGTTCTCCCTGATGGAAACTGTTTACCTTCAGTGTTTTGTGCTTCTGATCATTTTAATAGACGTCAGCGTCACTAATTAATGACGTTCTATTAAAAGACTGGTTTACCAAGAGAGACGCTGGAGGACTTTCACCTGAAATGAGTTCATGAAGCCAGTCTGGTTATAAAAATGATAACAGGACCAGATCAGAGCCAGAATTACTCTTTTAGTACTTTTACTTTATACTTAAGTACATTTGAAGGTAAATACTTTAGTACTTTTACTCAAGTTGGAGGTCTAAAGGGAGGAACTTCTACTTTTACTGGAGGAATATTTTACCTTGGTTGTCTCAACTTTAACTCAAGTACATGATTAATGCTTGCTAACTGGTCCCCTCAACTTTTGAGAAAGCCCTCCTAAAATAAATTCTGTCTATGCTACTGGCTCCTATGCCAACGTTTACATATTCATTTGGTTCCTAATTAGCATGCATGCTAGCATAACACATTGAGTTTCACTTCTCAGCTTAGCTAACTCCTCTGTCTATAGCGTATCATCTTGTTTTCTATTGTGTTATTCAGATACTGCACCACAGGCATGAGCCGTTCGGATCCTGATTGCTGAACGAGCGGATTAGTTCACTTCTAAATTTTACCTTTTAAACGAGTATCTTGCATTGTGAGATCAAGCTTGGCTCTGTAGCAGAAAATAAGACCTTAACATGCAGCATCATGTGTTGCTATAGAAATCCGCTCTAGCAACACGATCCTTTTCCTCAGCCGACAGAGAAAGGGCCTATTTTGTCCTATTGTTCTTTGCATTGTTGTTAGCCTTCTGTTCAAACAAAGGAGACAGTTTATGCTGTAAACGATCCATTCACTGCCGCTTCCACTCATAACTCTTCTCATGAACACTTCTTTATGCCGGAGAAATGCTCTCATATGTTAACAGACAAAGGCAAATCCGTGGAAAACGGCTGAGGAGATATGCATTTGCTGAATGTCCCAAACCGCCCCCCCCACCACACACACACACAAACACACCCGCCCACCGCAACCCCCCAGCCCCCCACCTCTTTGTCACCGGGGAACAAGAGTTTACAAGCACCCCAACATGGTGGCCTCGGCTATGATTACGAACAAAAGTGCTGACTTCATTTTCACGTTGCCTTCCTCGCAGTAGCCAGACGATCTCATCAGCAGTGTTTCTCTTCAGCATCTGTTATGGATATGATGGCCACCTGTCCCGCAGTCTCTTGAGATGTGGAGACAGGACAGACAATTTACACATGTAAAATGCCAGAATATGGTGTTCTCACCAAAGTCCTCCTCCTGTTGTTCACAAGAGAGCCACAAACCCTCGTGCTGGAGGCAGGCTTTCGCTAATTCCTCACTGTCTTTCGCACGCAGAGCTACTGTAGAACTGTTCGGCTGTTCGTTTTCATGGACTAACTGCATCTCTTGTTCTGTGTTTGTGTAGAGCGCACTTTATTTGGGGCAGTCGTGGGCTGGAGGTTAGGGGAACTGGCCCTGTGACCGGAAGGTTGCCGGTTTGATCCCCTCGGGCTGACAGTTCATGACTGAGGTGTCCTTGTGCAAGACACCTAACCCCCTACTGCTCCCCGGGTGCGGTGGCTAGGGCTGACCACCACTCCGGGTGAGTGTGCTCACTGCCCCGTTGGGTGTGTTCACTAGTGTGTATGTGGTGCACGGATGGGTTAAATGCAGAGGTCTAATTCCACAGTATAAAACACAGTTGGCTGATGGTTCTGACCTAAATTAAGTAGTTGTTTCATAGTTCACTGTTGGATTAATTTCACAATTAACTGGCTCGTTCAACTTTTTGCAAGACCTTTCATTAAGTACTGACTGCAGGAGTAACAGAAGCTCTTGTTCAGTTCTGCAGTACATTTTATGAGTAGAGGAGCTCGGGGTTGGTTGGCACAAGGGTTATTACAGTGGGTTGGCTTAAATTGTGGCACAGTAGAAGGGGCACAAATAGTTGGCTTCTTAACCAAATTTCACCAATTTTGTCAAAAGCCCTGAAAGTTACAGTCCGGCAAGCTACTAAAAATGAGTAGAAATGGCCTTCAGCTATATTCATCTACAATATATATATATTTATGATTTGAAAGCCAATAACGAGTAATCCCAGCTGGCTAACGTGAAGGAAATGCATGGTCCTGATGTGGGCCTTGGTTGGCACGTGTCAGTCTGGTAAATGTAGGATTATTGTCATATTATTGTATATTATGATAAAGGAGTTTATCTCGGGATGAAAAAACAACTTTGATATCAAGCTATTTATGCATTGAATAGATATAACATTCATTTCATTAGACTATGTAGTGTATTTTAGCAGAACAATATACAAGTCACTAAATTTCATTTATAATTAATAGTGGAATATTTAAATATAGACAGAAATATAATATGAAAATGAAAAATAGCTCAAATGGCTCACTTTTATTTCTATAAATTGTTGTTTATATTGAGTCCGAGTACAAGCCAATGATTATTTTTGTGGTTTTGTTTATTGTTATATGTTGCTTCATCCTTTGAAACTATGCCTTGAACCTGTTTTTTTTCAGCTCGTTTTATACCTAAGAAAATTAATTTTAAAAATGTTCATGTTCTCTGTAATTAAAACATCATTCAGAGTGGTTTGATGTGAAATGTTCCATTCTAGAGAAAGATTTCTTCACCATGGTGGTGATAGGAACCAGGAGTCCCTTCACATTTTATTTACTTTTTTTGCCTCAGATTACCCAGCATGCACCTCTCCATCATGCATGTATATGTAAAAAGATCTCAAAACTATCAAAAGTCAATGTCTCCGGCATCCAGCAGTGCATTCATAATCACTTACACAACACATATAACAGTTTTCTGTGATGGGAGCCTTTAGAGGCAGTAAACTCTTAAAACGTCTGGTTCCCATCAGCACCACTATGAACAGCTCTGGCTGTGAGTTTCTCTACAATGGGACATTTCACATCAAACCACTCTTAATGACTTTGTTTACATCTTGACCATTTAATTATTGAGAGCTCAAATAAAAAAACACCTGAATTCTACTTAAATGTTTGTAAAAGCTGTCTGAAAGAAAGTTACTGCATGAAATGATTATGAATATGCTGCTGGATGCCTGGTACATTGTTTGCAATAGCATTTTAAGCATAATTTTAAAATCCATTAGTGGTGGAGGGGTATATGTAGACTGTTGTGAGGCAAAACAACTTTTTTTTTTTTTTCAGATTTATCGCTATTTTACCAACATTACATATAAAAACTCAGAAGACACGTGTGAGTTCATTGGGGGTTCTGGTTAGTAAATAAAGTGGCTATACTTGTGCAGTAGACACGCCGACCCCTGGTTCCCATCACCACCACTGTAAAGAAATCAGAGTCTGTAAGTTTCTCTACAGGGAAAAGTTTCACATCAAACCACTCTGACTGACATCTCATCCACTAAACTATGCAGAGATGTTGAGAAATCTCCCTTTATTTGCTAACTAACTGTTCAGCTTTTTGTAGCACCGTTTGGATGTGTTTCACAGTGCAGCTGCTCTCCGGTGAGAAGAGGCTCCTGCATACTTGCAGGAAACGTTCCTTAGAGCTGCGCTTCTCTGTGGCTGTCAGTGTCGCAGTGTAAATCACAAACAAAGAGAACATCACACTGTAGGTGGGTTTGAACCCTCGCCATTTTTTAAAGCACGCCCTGGATGTGGTTAAACATATCTGTGAAACGTCTGATTTTCTGTAAAGTGTTCCCCTGGGCACGGGAGGAAAAAAAAAAAATCAATTCTCCTCTCAGTTAAATCTCCCCCCGTTTTCCGCATTTTCTGTTCGGTGATTTGTTTTAATGCTGGCAGCTTTGACAAGCTCAAGGAGGTGAAAATGCCAGATGATGTAGAATACAGTGGGCACTTTTTCAGATACGCACTCACATATTCTTCTCACCTTGAGCACACGAGGAGGCTTGCTTGAAATGGTCTGTTTTTTGTTTGATGCTTATTGATAGTTCCCTGGGCTGGAAATAGGAAATTGTCAGTTAATATATTAGCAGTTCAATGTGCTACTCAATCATTCAAACAAATACAGATACAGATGCAGCATTGAAAGGGAGGAAACCAGTCGCTTAATGCAGCCTTTCCTAAGGGGTCGATACTATTGGCATTGAACACAATTATGAGCTTTTATTATGGAAAACAGTTACATTTTCAAACTTTGGATAGCACGTTTTTGAAGGTTACAGCTGCCGAGTTATATTCCAACAATTGAAATATTAACCACTTATGTTTTATCCGTATCTATGGCAACTGCAAATTTGCTCATTTGGAGCCCAGCTGTCACACACAGCTTATATACTATCACTCTGCAAATATAGGGGCCATTTAACTCACGGAAATAGTTGCAGGGTGACAACTAAACATAGGTGTTCGCCTTAGGGCTCAGCACAAGAGGCGTTCGAAGAGTTTAAGTACCTGTTGATACACACGAAAGAAGGACGTGTTAATAGATACTGTTATGTGTAGAGAGGAGTGTGTGGCGTGTTGGCGTTCGGCGAGGCAGATTGCTGTCTGGCTCACCGTAAGGCGGCAATAAAGAGTTAATGACATGCTGCGCCTGCCTCACGCCTCCTCTGCCTCGGCTCGCTATTGTAAAGGCCCCTGCTACACAAAAGCCGCCGAGAGGGATAAGCAGACAGAGAAGACGTGGCTGCCAATGAGCAGGAAATGAAACAAAGAGAGGGGGGACGGCCTGATAGCAGTGATTATTACCCAAAATATAATATAAAGATGACAGAGAGCACGAGAGGGAGGAGGACAGCCACGCCACCCACTTAGCCCCGGCATAATGAAAATGAGAAAGGTGCGAATACAAGCAGCCAATTTACATGACAGTGTATGTGTGTGTTGAACATCTAAACGTACCACTGAACCCACCGCCTCACCTAGCGCCCAGCCCAGACATTTTCGGGGTGGGGGTGGGGGTGGGGGTGAGATCTTGGGCTCAAGGCCAAAGTGAACAAATGCAGTCGATTAGCAGACACGCGTACGGTGTTCAAAACTGGCTTGAGCTACGAGGCTAATGTTGCTAACAAACACTAGATATAAACAGTCTCCCTAACAGTTACCACAAATCCACTACATGGCCAAAAGTATGTGCACACCCTCCGTATTACTGTGTTTTGGTGTTTCAGCCATTAAAAGGTGTGTAAGATCAAGCACATGGCCCATAGTCATACTGAATAGCTCAGTGGCACTGCCACAAGACCGTTCCTGAATTTGTCTGCCCTGCTAGATGTGCCACAGTCAACTGTAAGCGCTGTCTATCAAAATCGATCAAAACTTGAATTGTACCTCGAGCCCTTCGAGCTTTGAGTACAGCTCGGCTTGAGCCACCATCCTTCAAGACGCGTGGAAGACAGGCATCAAGACTTTTCTCTGTGCTGGCACACAGGTGGAGGAACGAACTCCCACTGGCTATCCAAACCGCAAAGTCTCTCGCAGTCTTCAAACACAGATGTCAACATGGGCTTTTGTTTCTAGCAGTATCAGAGCTTAGGATTAGCTTTCTCTCTAATCTATTTGCCAGCAAAGATACTTTCTCTAGATAGACAAAGCACTTTTTGCAAGTCGCTCTAGATAAGAGTGTCTGATTTGTGCTGTTAATATAAATGTAAATCTAACAGCAACAAAAGTTCAGCCATGAAGTGGCAAACCCACAGAATTAGTTCGCCTAATGCTTAAGTGCATAGCTTGTAAAAATCACCCTGTGCTCTGTTGCCTCACTCACTCCAGAGCTCCAAGCTGCCTCCAGAAAAAAACATCAGCACATTTCAGCAGGAATTTCATGAAATGGGTCTCCATGTCTGAGCAGTTGCACACAAACCTAAGATCAATATGTGCAATGCCAAGTGCCGGCTGGAGAACTGTAGAGTACGCAAACACTGGACTCTTGAGCAGTGGAAGCATGTTCTCTTGAGCAACGATTAAGGCTTCACTATCTGGCAGTCTTTCGTATGAATCTGGCTTTGGCAGATGCCAGAAGAATATTACCTCCCGGAATATACAGAGCAATTATATAGTAAAATTTGGTGGAGGAGGGATAATCAGCTGGGGCCCCTTAGTTCCAGTGAAGCGCGATGTTAATGCTGCAGCATGAAAAGACATCTTAGACAATTACATGCTTCCAGTTTTGTGGCATTTTGGGGAAGACCCTTTCCTGTTCCAGCATGACTGCACCCCTGTGCACAAAGCGAGCTCCATAAACACATGTTTTGGGGTGGAGGAACTCCAGTGGTCTGCACAGAGCCTTGACCTCAACCTCACTGAACACCTTTGGGATGAACTGAAGTTTGAGTGGAAAGCCAGGCCTTCTTATCTAATATCAGTAGCTGACCTCCCAATTGCTCTTTTGGCCTAACACACACACATTTCTTATCTGTATAGTGCAGGCTGTTACAGTGGCAAGTTGGGGCCAACTTCATATTAATACCCATGGTTTTGTAATATGATGTCCAACAAGCTTACATAGGTGTGATGGTCAAGCGTCTACGTAGTTTTGGCCCTATATTGTACATGCCCAACATGCTCAAGCCATCTCCAGGCCTTAATTCAGATTTTGCAGGCAAGTCACAGTGGTTCAGAGCTTAGACATACTATGAACTATAAAAACAAACAAACAAACAAAACAACAACAAAAAACCTCTGAGTAGTTAAAACAAGGGGGAGTCAGTTAGGATAACCGGAATCATGTCTTTCCTGAGCACAGTTTGGTATCATTCCATTAAACAAGACCATAGACGGGATAAAGAAATTCACAAACCAGACTCACTGTAGGTTCAGAAAACCAATACAATGTCCAATTATGAATTTTTTTTTCTGCACAAATGAGCCTCAATTGTATGAACACATGTTTGAACTTGAATAAACACATGAAGGACTTCATCAGCTGGAGGCCCACCAAGAGGTGGAGGACCACCTCTTAGCACAAAGCTGAAGTTAGCTTCTTATTCGAGTTGTTCACTCCACCTTAAATGGTACAACGGTTACATTGTACAGTGGCATTCGAGGGCCACTAGTAAAGTAATAGGCTTCAAGAATGAAGTCATATTTTCTGGAATAAAAGCTTAATATTTTGAGAAAAAAGTCAGAATATTTTGAGAACAAACTCATAGAATTATGACATTGAAGTTGGATATTACCAGGGAATGTTGCACTATTGTGGTCAAAGGGTTTAAAGGAAGGCAGCAACCTCCTCCTATTAAAATGAGGGATGTTGCTGGAGTTATATTTTCATATCGATTTCACCCGTGAAGACATACTCAGCACCAGACTGTTATTAGAACAAGAACAATGAAGTCGCTGTGCAAGAAACTGTGTTTATTTAGAAGAAAGAACCAGGCGGACTTGGAGGATTGTCTGTTTTGTTGAAGAAGAACTCGCAGGCAGTGCTTGTCTACAAGGCTATCCATGCCATTCGACGATGGTTTGTAGTTTCACAGAAGAGAATGAGATTGATAATCAAAACGATCGATCCCGATAGAGCGAGCGCAACTCCGGCACACCTGCAACCGAGTCCCCAACATGTTACAGCAACCCCCCTTCAAATTTGTCTCATTTATTCTCAAAATAGTGTGAGTTTATTCTTGTATCTTTACGACTTAATCATAGAAATATTTTGACTTTACTCTTGAAATTTTCTGAGTTTATTCTCAAAATATGACTTTTTGTCTCAAAACATTCAAATTTTATTCTAAAAAATATAATCAAACTGTAATGACTTTATTCTCAAAATCTATTTGTTTTATTTATTTATTTAACAGTGGCCCTTGTAACATTGTGCCACCCAAGGCCACAATATGACGTTTTTCTTTTGAAAATATGTTAAACTAAGCAAATAAATCTGAACTGCAATTAGTACAAACATGCCATATTTAAGTGTGTCACGATAGGCTCCTCCCACTTTTAATTCTTTTATGTCCTGCCCCCTTGTTTTGTGACTCCGCCCCTGATTGCTTCCACCTGTTTTCCACCTGTGTCTTGTGATGCCTTGTTATATAAGCCCCATGTTTGCCCAGGTCTGCGTTGGTCTTTGTTTGTGTGTGTTGGATGTTGCTTGTTCTGATTGAAGTGTTTGGATCCTGTGTTTCTTTTGTTATGTCTGACTCTCCATATCTATGGACTGGCCATTTGACCTTGGACTGTTCCGACCATGACCCTGGATTTGCCCAAAATAAAACTCGCTTTTCTCAGCACGTGCGTCCGCCTCATCGCTCCACGTCACAAAGTCAGTTCCCTGTAGAGGGTGCGCTATTTTTTTTTTCAGTAGGAAAATTCAACAAAACATCAGTCTGTTCAACATCTGTCTACTACACGTTTCTTTGTTTTCTGTTTTTATTCAGATAAATGGACCATTTGGAATTCCCATTTCTGAATGAAAACATCTAAAATGTACCTTTTAAATGAATGTCTTTTATTGTCCAATCAGATTGGCGTAATGAGACTCTCTTCCAGAACAGACGGACGAGCCAAAATAAATATATACGTCCTGTTTTCCTCACTCTTTGGATCCACGCCAGCGAGACACACTTCAGATACACCTTTTAAAAAGCCAGTTAGTCTGGCAGTAAAGCGTAAACAAGCTCTCTGAACTCCCGTATAACACAGAATGCCAACTCGTCTGGCTGATCAATGTGTTTTTGATTCATGAGCATATTTCTTAAATTAACTGACCAATACCGTTAATGTCCCCACGGCAGCTGTGAAACAGGGCTGCGGCGCACAGCCGATGGTTTATGTCTGCGGGTTATGGAGATATTACCATGCGTTAACAGCTCTCACTCTACCAAACAAATGAAATCCTCAGTAACTTGACTTTAAATCAATAGTTTTCAATCGAAAAAGCAGCCGAGTTTTGGGTCAAGCTGAAACAATGTCCTGGCCATTGCGGCCGCCGAATAAATCTTCGAGTTATGTCCTCGACGTGGCTGATGGTACCGTCAGTGGAAAAGACTGCTGCAGAAATGAACTTGGGTGCCATTAAGGGAACATATTACAATATTTTCTAAAACAACAGAACAACTGAAATGCAATGAAAAGATCAGAGACGGATCTGAGAACACAGTGTTTACACAGAGTTAAAGGCCATTAGGTCCCTGTTTCTATCAGTGATCTGAAAATGAGTATATTAGTATATTAGTGTGTTGCCATTATGATGCGGAAACAAATAAATTGAATAAAATAAAATGTAACTTTTAAAGAGTAATACTTTTTTTTAAATTTCAAAAGCTGCTCACATAAATAGTTAACATGTAAATGGAGTCGTTCGGATTGGTTTGGTGTGAAATGCTCCGTTCTAGAGAAACTCATTGTGTTAGAATTGTTCACAGTGGTGGTGATGGGAACCAGACGTCCAAAGCATTTAATGTTTTCTCCTCATAAATGGCAAGACATCCAAAACGTTTCTCCCTTAGAAATCTAAAATTTCAGAGACTTTTTTGGTATTTTTTTGGGTCATTTTCAATTACAATTGCAATTATAAAGTATTTACATGTGACAGTCCCACATGCCATAGGTTGCTATTTTCAGGGGACCCTGGGCTACTCAGAGATGCTATTGTTTGACATGTAAATTATAACAGAAATTTAATATCTTTATGAATTTGAAATGTACCGAGCGCCTGCTGAATGTAGCATTTTTAATAGATCTGGAAAACAAGTGCAGTGGTAGTTATATTTATATAGTTATATATAGTGTTAGTCTGGAGTGTTTGTGAGCTGAAATTGCCATAATTTTGATGGTGATTCATTCTATTAGCTACTTTTGAGTAAAAATAAACTATTAGCATAAGGAAGGAATGTTTTTTAATGATTTTCTGTCCTCTGTGATTCATGCTCAGTGCTAAAACCCTGATAGACAACAAGACAGGCTTTATTTTTAATTACAAACTGAGTCGCATATTTAATATCACATATTTTTAATGCTCAATATCAACGTAAACTGAAAGCCCTTTGTTTATAACGTGAAGGCTGAAAGCAGAGATGTATAGCAGTAGTGAGTGGGTTTGGGTGATTTTGGAGCTGATCTCTGGCTGATGGACGGTCACAGGTGGATGAAATCACTCTGGATGGTGAGGCGGAGTCTGATGAGTGATCTGATGTGTGAATCATGTGGCTCTTTTAACCTTTCGTTGGAACAGCAGAGCGATAATATCCGGAATTTAGGTGATTTTCCGAGCCTATTTACTCACTGATGCTGACATCACACAAGTGACCTATCATTTTGCCCTCAGATTGCGGTCTCTGGGTCCTACAAATGCCACAAAGGGCCAGTTGGGCAGCAGGTTTTCACCCCAACAAAGCAGGAGGTCACCTGAAATGTTCAAAGAGTAAGACCCACTAATCAAACAAGTAGAGTCTGGTGTGCTCCAGCTTGTTTGGAGTGGAAACCTGCAGCCACACAGGCCCTTTTCAGATAAGACTGGACCCCCCTGCTCTAAACTATTACTACAATACTGTTTTATCAACATTACAAATAAAAACTCAACGCAGTTGTTAGACATCAGTCTCCGTCTTCTGAATACAACTGCTACATCATTTAAGGTGGAACTGGAAAATGAGAATGAGAAGCTAACATCAGCTTGATCCCTATTCAGCTTCCCATCCACTGCACGATGCTCCCTTACAAGAGTCAGCCAACCAGGGCTGCACCACTTGAGGTGGGGGGCATTAGTTTTGCCCTTCAACTACTACAGATATACACTTAGTTGTAACATTCATAGCTTGTCTGAACGTTCTTGTGTTTACATGTGACTGACCCCTGGTTCCATTCACCACCACTGTAACAAAATCCAGTACATTTATCTACAATTAACAGTCAAACCACTTGGAAAGACTCTGTTTACATTTAAACGAATGAAATATGCAGACACTTTTTGTAACAAGCTTTTATTCCAAGCAATATTTCGACCATTTCTATTTCTCCATTCATAATCCATCGCTTCTCAGCCTTTTGGCTAAGAGCAAGTGTAGTATGTGTTCTTATCAGTTTAATATCTATATGAGGACTGCTTATTAAATTGATTTTTAGAACAGGGAGACGGAAGATGGGCTTACTCCATCTGCTCCACGCATCGACCTGGTATTGCAGTACATCCGGGAATGGTGCACCTCCTTTTGGGCAGTCGTGGGCTGGAGGTTAGGGAACTGGCCCTGTGACCGGAAGGTTGCTGGTTCGATCCCCAGCACTGACAGTCCATGACTGAGGTGTCCTTGAGCAAGACACCTAACCCCTAATTGCTCCCCGGGCGCCGTGGATTGGGCTGCCCACCGCTCCGGGTAAGTGTGCTCACTGCCCCCTAGAGTGTGTGTATTCACTAGTGTGTATGTGGTGTTTCACTTCACAGATGGGTTAAATGCGGAGGTGGAATTTCCCCGTTTGTGGGATTAAAAAAGTATCACCTAATGATGTCTTCCCACAATGTAAAGGGCAGCTGACGTCAGCTGGTGAGGGACAAAAATACAGTTAAGGTTTTAATGTGCTATGATAACAACATCCAGAAGTTCTTAAGACGATGCAAATGGAAAAATATCTGTCTTTCCGTCTGAACTCTCCATGTAAAACACGGAGGCTCTATTTTAGAGCGAACGTCCTCCCAATCCTGTCATACGTGAGCCCTCTCCCCTCAGCCTGACCCCCTTGTGCACGATGTTCTATTATCTTTTAATATGATAGGCAGATTCTATTTCCTGTCCATCAATCAGCCACTTAAAATGTGCTGTAGTAGAGATTATGATGAGCAAATTACACATATGAGGGATCTCAGCCTCAGAATGGTTATGAGAGCCGTTAAGAGTATAATTAACCTTGTGTTAAGTGGCATTCGCTAATGATTAATGCATGGTATTAAAAGGTAGATTGTTTTCTACAATGAACATCTCTAACACGCCTGGTTTAAAGGGATAGTTTTGCATTTTAAAAAAAGCCTCTTTTTACTCACCTAAAGTTGTATGAAAATCATTTTCCTTCCCTGTATGAAGTCTGATGACCGTGTGAGAGGCGTTTTGTGTATAATACGGATAGACGTCTGCAGTGATAAGAGGGTATATAATGTTTAATGCATATTCTGCTGCATTCAGCTGGTGAAAACATCATTGAGTTAGCCAATACACCAATGAGTACACCAAATATCGTCACTTATTTTTTTCGTTTTAAAGATTTATACAAACCTTTGCATGTAATGTTGTTCTAGGAGAGGCAACAAACAGAACTGTGCTTTTATTTAAGCCTCAATTCTCATCATTTAAATATTTTCAGACTATTTTTATTCACTTTGAACTATACTGGTCAGTACAGGGCATCTCTGTAGGGTCCCTCTCTTGTGCATGTATGTGGTTTGCTTGTAGTTGTTGACTAGTCTAAATCTGGAATGAAGTAAACACTGACAAACTAAACTCGCAGTTATCCGATTAACTAGGACATCATTGTCCCTGTGTTGGGCTGCTAGTGAGCAATTAGGGGGAGCAAGAGGAGGGATGAGACCCTCTGCAGTGAACACAATTCACCTCACAAAGAAACCTTTGCATTCAGTGTTGTTCGTAGAGGGGCTACAAACAGAATCCATGCTGTATTTTTATTTAAGCCTCAATTCTCATCATTAATCATCATCTCATCTCATCATCACTTTTTCAAATCTTAGCCATTTTGAATATTATATTACTTCATCCTCGATCTAAGCTGTCTCAGTAACTATGGACTGATCTACAGCTCTGTTCAACATTCTGGAAATCAATCTAAAAGTAATTCATTCATCTCTTTCTGCAGCCCGTCTAGTGGTCTTTAATATAGTCAAATAAAATATTCTTCCCTGTAACTCAGCTTATCCCTTCCCTATAACCCACTTATCAGATTAACTGTGACCGGAAGGTCGCCGGTTCGATCCCCAGCACCGACAGTCCATGACTAAAGTGTCCTTGAGCAAGACACCTAACCCCCAATTGCTCCCCGGGCACCGTGGATTGGGCTGCCCACCGCTCCGGGCAAGTATGCTCACTGCCCCCTAGTGTGTGTGTCTATTCACTAGTGTGTGTATGTGGTGTTTCACTTCATGCATGGGTTAAATGTGGAGGTGGAATTTCCCCGTTTGTGGGATTAAAAAATCACTTCATTTAACTTAACTAGGACACTGTTGTCGCTGTGTTGTGCTGCTAGTGAGCAATTTGGGGTACAAGGGGAGGGAGGAGACCCTCTGCTGTGAACACAATTCACACCTCACAAAGACACACAAAGATGGCCATGCAGTGATGAAATAGGCTGCAGCTTCACTGATATAAAAAGACAAGTACAACTAAACTAAACCACACTAAATATACCAGTTAAATGCTTTTATAAATGTTGACTTTCCAACAAAGATGAAAACTGAGTTTGCTTTCAGTTTAGTGAGTCGTACATATTCATATCACATTTCATTAATGTTACAGAAAAACAAAAATGCAAACAGCACAAAATAAAGAAAACAGGTAAAAATGTAGATTTTTGGCCACATTGTCAGAAAAAAGGCTACTGTACTGATCTTATGTTGTTACAGACAACTACTACTGTAAATACACCCTCAAAACAGTGGTCCTAAAGTCCAACTACAGTATGTAGATGAGGCTTTTTGGACCTGTTATTTTTCCCTGAGGACCTTTTTTTTCCTACAGTAAAGTATTTTGCTGCTGTGGGACCAAAACCTTATCTCCAAAGAGGCATTCCAGTATGAGGAAAACATTCACTTTTAATGGAAGTAAACGGATACATCTTTTTTTTTCTTCAAGTAATTTGGTCCATTTGCCATGAAATTTTGAGACGTAAAAAAGCCCAACTGGCCTTTTCAAACTATTTCAAAAAAATGAAAAACTATATGCGGTTTTGCCCTGACATCATTTCATTTGTACCTTTTTAATGTTTCAAATCAGAAAAATAAAGTAAAACATTGGAGGAAATCAGTGTAAAATATGTCAGCGGATTATGGTAGACTTTTGTTCCCTAACTAAAGGTGTCACTGCCCCAGTGACCGTTTAGTGCCTTTTTTCTGAAAGTGGACCATGAAAAGGGTTTGAAATGTATAAATCTGTAGAGTAGCAACATCACATGATCATTTTGCAGGCAACAAAATTGGTTTTTACTTCAATTAGAACTGAATTTCTAAACTTCTGTACAGGAGCGTACATTTATGGTGAGAGATATTATGGAAAGCAATGTGGAACTCAGTGTCCAGACTTTCCTACTAATCCATCCAAGCTTTTGGTCAGGCATCCAAAAGTAGTTCATTAATTTTCTAAGCGCTTTATATTGTGTTTCATTACGTCTACGGGTGAGTGAGTTTGTGCTGCCATGTCACGTCGGCCCGACAGGAGCATGTTAGGATTCTTTCTGTTCTGGCTTTGTAGCAACTGTGCGACCGTGAGTGAGGCCCTGGCCCCCTCTCCCTCGTCCTTTATTTCTCTCTTCTCCTGCCTTTCACTAACTGTGTCTGTGTGTGCGTGAGGCCCTGGTCTCTCAGCCAGCCTTTCACAGAGTGAGACGCCTGTCATTCTAATCAGCCTGCTGCCCATCTCCTCTACCACCGGCTGGCTGAGTCACAGAAATTGAGAGAGGGAGAGAGAGAGAGAGAGAGAAGGAAGAGTGCTCACTGCCAAGTAGCATATGCCCCTGTAACTGTCTCTACTTCACAAGCCCTGTAGCAAACGAGCGATGGCCTTCTCAGTCGTCCCTGGCTGGCAGGGCAGCTATGATCCGTGTCTGTTAAAGCCACGTCTGACTCGTGCTGTCAGTGAGCCTGGTCCTGACGCCCCTCGACTGCTCTGATGCTCAACAGATCGGACATGGCAGCGGATGCCAAGCTCAGGATACACTGGAGGACATGGGCACTGTTTGAGCTCGGTCAGTGCTACCAGAGGAGGCTCAGTAGCACCTTTTGTAAGAGATATGGCTGGATGATTCATACAGGATGAAGTATTTGTGTAAAAATGAGTTCAAATGGTTTTGTAAACCTGTAAACACATGAATTTCCAAGGTTACCACAAAGGAGTTGGGCTCAAATGGCTGGCAAAGTCGCAAATGGAAGTGGGAACCCAAGTTTATAAGGTGCAATCTCTAATACTGTGTGAATAAAGATGACTAAGCTGGCAAAAGTATCAACGGTAAACATTAGAGAGGTGCGAAATAAAAATTCGGGGCCAAAATTTGGGCCAAAAATTGAAACTGAGGAAAGCCGATGGTTTAAAAACTATTTAGATGTGCCGTAATCCAACTTCGCCAACAACTGAGAATAGTTGGTCACCCCAGAGAAGTTATACATTTCCCTTTGGCTGTTGTTTCTGACTTTTTCCATCTAAAACTGGTCCTACGGATGGCATCGGCGCCCCTCACAGGGACTTTCTAGCACTGTTGTTTTGCTGTATTGTGCATATCAAATGGGATGTCATGCTTTGGGTCATTGTACCTCCTCTTGATACTTGGATTGGTGATTATACATGTCTTGTCTGGTGTCTCTCACAGAAATAATGAAAGAGTTCCATGCGGCTGATATTTTCACTGTTGATCTGGTGCCGCTCAAACTGTTTGAATGCATCTGAGCTGCACAGAGCATGAAAGCAAAGGGAATAAACTGTGTTTTTAATCCCACTCTGATCTTGCTGTAACTTAATCTAGCAAATCTATACCTGCACATACCTTCTTCTACCATATCTTGCATAACCTAATATTTAACTAATCAATAATATAACTTTGTATACCTTGCATCTCATTTTTTTGCTTCAGACTCACTAATTGCATATATGTATATGTAAATGTGTACAGCTGTACAGATCAAAGCTTCTATTTCATAAGCTATATTAAATATATAAAGTGGTACTATGGGAATGGTGCAGTACTGGTGTGTGTGTGTGTGTGTGTGTGTGTGTGTGTGTATGTGTATATATATATATATATATATATATATATCTATATCTATCTATATATATATATATATGGGTATATAAAATGTGTGTGTGTGTGTGTATGACAAAAATATGATTTTATTTAATCACTATTTTTAATTGTTATTGCTATAAAACAGCCCTGGACTTTGTTGTAGGCCTGTCTTTTTTATTTTCTGTCAAAAGTTTGGGCTTTTTTTCTATTTTGGCCAAAACGGAAAACACATTTTTGGACGAATATTTCCCATAACTAAAATGTTGATGCATCCCAATAAATACAAAAATGATATTGCAATTTCGAGGTCATGATGTGTATAAATCGAATAACTTTAAGCCTACTTGTACAGCTTTGCAGTGCTTTTGTGGTCGATCTTAGCAGATTGTTCACATAGTACATTTAAAAACGACGAGTTATGATTATACTATGATTTTATAACAAAGTCTCACAGGCAGCCAGGATTTAAAGGCTATAGCCTGGATGTACACATTAGCTTTACACCAAAGACCTGACACTGAGTAACAATGACCACACGCCGCATGGCTCTGTCTATTGGCAAGCTACGGTACCCATTAGTTGGCACCTCTCATACAAAAACAACTATAGTGAAACAGTAATATCAGGAAGATTTGTGTGCCGTAATAATCTATAACCTCCTATATTGTAGCGTTATACGTAGTACATAATACTTTGACCTCTGTATAATATTCCTGAGTTGCTGCCTTATCTTCTAAGTCCTGTCTGTTGTCCTGTGATAATAATCTATAATGCCTGTGTAGCACTACAGAATAAACCATAGCACTTCTTATAGAATTTCCTGCATCATTACTATAATTCTTTATTCTTTCTCACTGCAAATAAATGCTGGATTAAAAGCGCATAGTTTGTTGGTAAATGACGCCACCTCTCCAGATACAGCTATTAATTATAGAACACTCGGAACAAGAATGGGAAAAACGGAGGGCTGCACGCCAAAGAAGGCCTCGGACACAGCACCAGCACCACACCGATCTCAACAAGCACTCAAGAAAATATGGCAGTTATGATTGTTATTTTGGGACACACAGTGTGTTTAAAATTTGGATTTGGTCTTTCCTCTTCCCTTTTAATGAAGAACACAGAGCAAGGCTGTCGTCGGGGAGGCTGGCCTAACTGGAAGTTTCTAGAGGCTGTCTCTGAGAGATGAGCTGCTGGAGGCGCCTCTGCTTGCTATGGTGCGCCATCTCCTGGTCACTTGAGTAACACTAAACCAACCAAGACCGTCCAGCACCTCGGCATCATTTCTGTCGATGCCAGTTTAAATGCATCAGCATTAACGTACAGCCTGCTATCATATAATCCTCCATGAGTGAGGAGCATTTAGACATTTATCGCAGATGTATCGGCCAGTTTTGGTTTTTTTTTTGTTGCATTATTTATTTATTTATTTTCCCATGATCTAGGCACTGCTTTCCTTCAGTCGTGCCGTAGCTCTGGCTTGAGAAAAATGGAAAAATGCAATAAGTTTTGAAGCTGTGTGTTTCTGTCTGACACCTATTGCGGTAATGAGTTTTTAAATTCCAGCCGGCCTATTTCAGCTAACACCTATGAAATATTTTAAGAGGGTAATGTTTGTTTCATAAACTTCAGCTTTGCCATTTTACGTACGTCATTCGGGGACTTTTTAATCCACCCAAGACAAGCGTGTAAAAACTCCAGAGCAGTGATAGTCATTAGGGCTTTCTGATGTGGACGCCTTCCTGTATGCGGTTCACCTTCATAAAGTCATTCTTGGCTCGTTAAAGCCTCTCCCATTAAGAATAATCCTTCTGCGCTTGGCTTAAGGTATCCATGCTTTGAGGAGAGGAGAGCCGAGCATATGCAGTGCTTTGTCGACTTTATGGTAACACTGGAATATATTAAACCTCGGCGCCCTTCTCCATAACTGTTTCCCGCTGTGAGTAATTAGCATTTCTGGGGTGAAAGATTCCAGCGTGATTGTCAAGTGTAATACAAAAACTCAAATTACTCTGCCTTCTTTTTTCAAAGCTGGGTATTTATCTTACGACTGACAAAAGTCTGCTCCCTGGTGAGGAGGAATAGAGAAAATAACTTTGAGAGAATAGCTTTAACAGGGCGCTGCAGAGCTTATAGCAAACTATAACCTGGCCTGTGGGTGCAAATGGGAACTGGAAACTAGTTTTTTGTTGAACCAAACATCTCTGTAACGCTCTCTTGTACAGTCTGGTAAGTTCTAGGTACTAAACAGGTAAGTGTGAGGTACAAGTAACTAAATTACACTGGAATGACCAACAGGCTCAATGTGTTAAATGGAAAAAATGTGAAGTATAAACTTTTTACTGTGAGTTTATCTGGGTGAGAAGTACCAAATAGTCAATGTGTAAAGAGACTTTGTACACAAACAAAGTACGGGGAGTCTTGCATGGATCATTCTACTGTATAGGTCCAAAGTCCAAGGTCAAAGGGGACTTTTTTCAGATTTTTAACAGATTCGGACTATAAATTAAAATATTTTTGCCTGTGTTTATTTTATTAAAACAAATGATTCAGCATTTGATTTTGTCACCGTCAAAACAATCATGACTATACCCAAACTTTGCCAACTGGTTCAGTAGTGACTGTTTCGGTAGAGCTCATTTTCAGCAGAACTCAAGAACACTAGCCAGTACATGACTAACAAACACAGCTTTGAACAGCTGTCCATGCATAAAATCATCATATTTTTAATTAAAACACAACTAAATGACTAAATTACTCAAATTTACTCACTTGTTGCTAAAGTCGTAGAAAATGGGTGTTTCAGTAGTGACCGTTCTTAATGTTTCACACTGATTTTCAGACAAAACAATGAGCTCTGACTGCTCACCATGTGGCTGTGAGGGTCAGGGATGCAGTCTCATTTCCCGCTCTAAAATGCAGGGGCATGGCTGAAATAAAGACCCCACCTTCAGACTAAAACTCTTTGGCAATGGGATGAAACATGGCACAGCATTTTTCCAATTTTAAAGATTTTTCAATTTAAAATAAACCCATTAATAATCTAAATCTTTCAACGTTCACTTAAAAAGAAATGACAAAAATATAGATTTTTTTAAAATGAAATTATCATTTTCACAAGTATAAGTTTAGCAGCTAGGATTTGGGACAGACATCTCTCAATAAAAATTACCGTACAAATGATTTTGTATATATTAAAGTTATTATAAGCAATAAAACAAGTAATGCCTTGAGTCTAAATAGATAACAGTCATAAATCCCTATGATCTGAATCCTTTTTTTATTGTGGGGCTGCAGATTAAACTAATTTGGTAGATTGGTTCAGAGTATGTACCTGCTTTTTAACCATAAACAGATCTGAATCTGAGCTGTGAAGGAAAAGCAATTGTTTGTACTGTAGTTTTACTGGATCTTTACTGTTTACTTCAGAAAACTGTCTTTGTTGTGTAATCATTTTACGCCATATAACAACTCGGGCTTTATGTTTAATGTTCCAAACTCATTTAATGTGTTTGTGTTTACCACCTTATTATTTAAAATAATTATGAGGTATTTTACTAAATGCTTTATCCGCTTCCCCGCGACCCTGACGGAGAAGCGGCTTAGAAAATGGATGGATGGATGGGCTTTATCTGCTTAATATCTAGAACCTGCTTTGCATTTCAATATGCTTCACTTAAACTTACCATCACGTTACCCAAAATAAGTACCTACAACTTAGGAGCTCGTACCTCACACTTACACGCTCGATACCTAGAACTTTGGGGCCTGTAAAAGAAAGAATCTCCAAAAGCTTTTAATTCAGATGCAAAATCTCATTGTCGAGCTTTGCTGCTCCTGGTTACATCTCTCCGCTCCGACCCCCCCCCACCCCCACCCCCCCACGTGATTAGCATAAAATATGCACAGCGGTATGTGTAACCCTTAAATTTGTTGTGTGTTTAGGGAGTCTTCCCTCCCTTCATTTGTCTATTACAAATTTAATGCGAGCTAAAAGGCCTGATCAGAAATTCCACTCCACTTGGTCTGGGAGACTTTCCCCATCCCAGGTGCCAATAAAGAAGACCGTGCCAATAAAGAAGTCCCCCAAGAAAATTACACCAGAGTTTAAACCTTCAGGCTAATAACATTGGCACAGACACATTGCCAATATACATTTAGCACCTTTAGGTCTGGATGGGCCAGAGGTGGTTGGCCAGAGTCATGTCCCTCTTAAAGGTGTCTGGTTGGAAGATTGGGTTGTCCATCATCATTGAGCTTGACCATTTCCCATGAGTGCGCAGGAAGCCGAACAGTTGTTGCTATCGAAGTCAAGGTGATTGAATTGTCCTTGCGCTGCTCTGACTTTGAGAACATCACTTGTAGGGCACCACGAGCGCCGTCGATGGTCTCCTCAGGGCAACTGACCAGAAAATAGGACTAAGGAACCACAGTTTATGATATATGAAGGCACTTGAAGGTTTGTCTCATTAGACCAATTTGTTGGACTATTAGAAGACACCGGGTTGCGATTTCACTGCCTTTGATTGAAGGGATCGCTTTAATAGAATTGCGGCGCCAAGGCGCAACCCAGCTCAAGGCTCGACTAAAACTTATCCCGGCATGTGTCGTCTGTCACGATGTTAACTTAGGAGAAAGAATGTGTTCGTGTAGCCCAGCTAAAAGAATACAAATCTATCGCTTACGTTTGAAGATGCTCTAGAAATAGCTCTCCTCGGTAATCCTCTCTCGCGTTCACTGAAAGAGCGCCGGTCGTTCCTTAGAGCGTCTGACTGATACCCCCGGCTCCATGTTACCGGATTTACTTTTAACACTTCTTTAAACGTCCTGTTTCTTATTGTTGCGTGGCTTTTCTTTCTCCAGTCATTGTCCAAAACAGACTACAGTGGCATTGCAAGCAATGGAAGGATTTCTGCCAAGGCGTAGCATTAGTTTAAGCTGTGGGATCCTGCCTGCCACATGCTTTAGTTAAGTATCAGCATGAAGGGAAAAAAAAAAAAATGAAAGAAAGAAAGAAAGAAAATTAATGTGGAGGGGAATGTATGAAATGTCATTAATGTTAATGCTAATCACTTTTTGCCTATTAAGCACAAATTAGTGTAGGCGACGTTAAATGTCACTGGATGTCCTGGGAACCATTTGCACTTTTAAGAGCAGGGGCCAAGCGAATAGCTTCTGATTAGCATACTTTAGATCCTCCTAATTCTCCACTGTGCCGATATGAGTCACGAGTCACGGCGAGCCATAAAGCCCTGACACTGAACACTGAAAGACTGCTAGATGTCTACAAGGATACCGGGCGCGTCGATCGCTGAGATCAGAGTTTGACTTTGAGAGTTTCATTGTTTGTTGTCTGTGACACAGATTCTATTTTTCTGTGAGTCTTATTACATGACGCTCTCATTTAGTGCTTCATTTAACTTCCAGTCAAACAGCTAAAAAGGCCTCCGTTGTTTTTAAGAGACTTTCAGTGTTTCAAAGAAATCTGCGGGGATGTTTAGTCTTAAAAGTCGGCTTTGCATTTTCTGCTTCTCACAAGCCGAGTAATCAGCGATGTTGACGTCTGGAGTCTGAGGTGGGCAGTCCATTGCTATTACAACACCAGCAGCTTCTTTATTTGTTGTGTCTGTCTCCTTTCCTCGGTGAGGCTTCTAAACAGCTGCACACCCTTTCAGACCCACAGCGCTGAGTTGTCTTCTCACAGTGGAAGGATGATTTCAGGTTCGAAGCAGCTTGATGTCCTCCTCCCTCTCAAAGACGAAAGCTTTAACCTCTTAACAATCCAGGTTTATTTCATACAAAGGCGTATTTGTCCGTGACTACAGTGACTTCAATGCAAACTAAAGGAGCTTTTCTGAGGTTACGGTGGCGGCTGGTTTGTGGTGTTGTTGTTGTTGGGAGTCTCATTTTCTGTTTCCTCTCATCGTTTTTTAACCTCTACTTTTGGAAATTCCTTCTTTCGACCTTTCTCCTTCTTTATGCAAGTGGGTTGCCACATCTAATCCCTTCAGAAACATCTCCTGAAAAATTCATAACTTGAGGGTTGACTAGAGCATAAAAGAAAGGTGGTCTCTGACTTTCGCACAGTACTCGTTAAGAGGAAACAGATGACAAAAAAGAGCATATTTGATAGAAAGTCAGTCTGGGTAGCCGGCGCAAACCATTCAGCATCATATTTTATGAGCTGATCATGTTTTGATTAAGGTTACACATAATGTAATGTTTCTTTGCATTTGACGCCAATACAATCTGTGCATCAGCTTCAAAATGCGAGGCTCCTCACACGGGGCAGCGTTCTCTTGGCTGCCGGCCTCATATTTGACAGCCGGCCTGTGAGGTGAAGTGAAGTGAGTGTGTGCGTCCCTGATGACTACGTTCGCTCTCTCAGCTGTTTGGGTGTAAATAATCGTTGATATGCATAAACAGCTCTCTCCATTCATTACTGTCAGCGTGGTGAGAGGCCTGCAGGCAGAGGTCGTCCGCCAGGGGTCCGCTCTCCGCTCCCAACCCCGCGGTACCCGTCACTCCAACCTGCTCCGCTGCCGCCCTAAACCCTCCATTAGCAAGGCTCCGGGTCGCGACCTCTCTGTGGCATTTGCAATTCCAGATCGTTTGATTAGCGGCGTATTTACATATTTCAGCCGCGGAAGCTGTTGGGGTGTCGGGAACACTTGAAGTGTTGTAAATTCCTTTGGCCTTTTTGTCGGCATGGCGATCAGGGCCTGGTGTGCGTTCCCTACTTTCTCCCACTCTCCTTCAACAGCAGCGACAGTGTCCTTAGCTACTTCTGACAACTCCCCAGATCTGCTCTGACCTCTATCCTCTGACGTAGATGGGAGAGAACTAGTGTCCACTGGAGTGGATCAAACTCCCTCCGAACGGGTTGATGGGTGGTCTCACCCTTCAGACCTCAGCCTATTAAAAGCAATGAGAACTGAATGCTTCAACCAAGTTGACTTGGTGAAGCCGTGCTTTTTTTAGTGGAAGGACAAGAAGTGTTAACAGCTAGCTGGCCAGCATAATGCAGTAAATTGATGTGCTTGCTCATCAGTGAAGTTTCAGGGCATGAACTTGCCAAGGCTTGTATATGACCATCTCTGCGCTTGCTTCACTTGCATATATCTTGTCATTTCAAAACTTTTTTTTGTTGTTTTTTTCCAGGAACAATACAGATAATTATTGTTACATAAAATGCAACACATCCAATGTGGCCTATATATATATATATATATATAATGGGTGGGTGGGTGGGTGGGTGGTTGGGTGGGTGTGTGTGTATGAAGCCTATAATCTCAGTCCCTTTTTAGGATTTCTTAAGTAAATAAAACACCACTTTTAAAATAAAACTACCCTTATTAAGCAATCATGAATGGTTTAAAACGAGTTTATTAATGTTTATTAATTAGGTGGTAAGACTTTAAAACCATTAATAAGCATTTTACATTACAAATATAAAGGACAACAGCGACCTGCTGTTTGGCTAATAGTGAATCCACATTCTTTTATACAGCTAAACCTCAGATTTTGACGTTTACTGATCGTACTTTGATTTCATCAGTTTGCAAACTTCGACTTCATCATATATTCATATTCAGCAGACATAACAGCTCACTTTTGCCCTTTTTATTAATGCGTTGTAACTGCTTATTAATGAATTGTTTATGACCTAATATCTATTAACACAGTATTTACCATTTTTATGCCTATCTACCCTTTATGAATGCTTTATAAGGGTAGTCCTATTTTAAAGTGGTAACAATAAAAAAATACACACATCTGCAGGTATAATAGAAATTAAACCATGCATATTGTTACGTGAAAGAAGAAAAGTATCTACAGAACTGCAGGTTTATAGGAGAGGGTGAAAACCTTTACTTTTAATGTGACATAATGTAAAAAATAAATAAAAATAATAATAAATTCCAAGCGATTTTGGAGTATTTCTGTTGGTCCATTTATCTTTAAAACTTCATTTTGCTGTAGCTGCCGTTTTCAAATGAAGTGAAATAAAAAGGAGATGCTTTTTTTTCTGACACATATTTTTCACTTCTGTATTAAAAAAAACTTTTGGGCTTTATTCTCTGATTATTTTATTTTTTCTCTCTCTTTATTCTCTGTGTTTTAATCCCCTAGTTGTAACTCTATTGCTGCTCTGCTTTGTCACTTAAAACTAAACTTTGAGAATGAAAAATTTATAAACTTTCCAGTAATTTTTTTGAATTGCACACCGTCACCGTTTGTTTCCATTATTTTCAAAGCCTGTTTATAGAACAGCGACCAATGCATTAACTGCACCTCCTTGTTTCTACACTCATTGCCTACTGACCACATAGAGTCACTTTGTAGTTCTACAATTACAGATTGCAGTCCATCTGTTTCTCTGCATACCCTATTCAGTGGTCAGGACCCCCACAGCAGCCCCACAGAGCAGGCACTATTTGAGTGGTGGATCATTCTCAGCACAGCAGTAACATTGACGTGGTGGTGGTGTGTATCAGACAGAGCAGCACTGCTGGACTCTTTAAACACCTGGACTGAGAACAGTCCACCAACCAAAAATATGCAGCCAATATGCGTCCTGTGACCACTGATGAAGGACTAGAGGATGACCAACACAAACTGTGCAGCAGCAGATGAGCTGTCGTCTCTGACTTTACATCTACAAGGTGGAACGACAAGCTAGGAGTGTCACAGGAGTGGACAGTGAGTGTGTGAATGATCCACCACTCAAATAGTCCCTGCTCTGTGGTGGTCCTGACCACTGAAGAACAGGGTAACAGAGTATCAGAGAAACAGATGGACTACAGTCTGTAACTGTAGAACTACTCTACTCTAAGTGTTCCTATATAGTAAGTGGAACTGATACAATAAACAAAGTGTGTAGATACAAGGAGGTGTATTTGATGAAGTTGCCAGTCTGTATAGGTTTAATTACTAATTGGGACAAATGCAACAGAATCATGACAGTTCTGCTGGAGAGTCTGCGCCAGTATATAAAGGATTGCGTCATCTCCATACAGTTGATGCTTAATCCTTTTACATCATTCAGAAAAATCCTTCATGTACAAACAAAAAAGCGAGGGACCCAGAATTGAGCCTTATGGAACACCCAAAAATGTTCTCAGAATAAAATCTTGTTATACTAACAAGTATAAATTGAGAATATCTTTTTCCCTTCAAGTTACATTTCATGTGTTTTGTTGTGGTCAAGAGAGCAGCATGCCCAATCCAGTGGAAGCTCCTTAACTAGAACTCCTCATTTGGAGGGCTGGTGCACAGGACTAGCGGTGTAATCCTAAGCTATTTGTCACAGTGCACACATGTAGCAGCAGCTATGCATGCACAAGTGGAACAGATCAATATTCAGCGCAGTCTCACTGTGAAGCCCTTCACTGTTAATATAACTGAACATGTGTGACATAAAAGGGTCATGGATGAAGGAGCAGACGGTCTAAAGCCAGAACAAGTAGTCACGAGAAGCGTTTTTAACAGTACCAGTGCGATTACCATTCTTAAAACATTCTCCAGGGGTCTTCAAAAGACAGGCACTGGGAACTTACCACTGAGTGCTGTGTGCTGCTCGGGTGGAATAATCCAGGACCTTAGTATAGGATGGAAGTCACCATACAGATGAAATATCAGAGGTAAACTTTATTCTGGGAGGCTTAAAACTTGAACAGTGGACAGTATTTATGAGATGAAATCGATCCAAGGGTGATAACTGACAGTTCTGTGAGCTCTGAAAATAAACCTGGGAAACGAAACCAAATAAAAACTCATACCACAAAAAATTTCCATACATTCAACTACTACTACTCAAAAGCACAAAATTAATGTTACATAAAAGAGAGAAAAAATATCCTATTGTATTTTTTTTATTATTTTTTAGCTGATGCTATTTCACTCCTTAAATTCTTGGGTTTTAGTACTTCTACGTTTTAGTTCAGCAAAGAAGCAATGGTATTTTTTGTTGCTCAGGTTTTGAGCTCATTTTGGGATGTCTCTTTGATTTACTGGTTCCCACTCTACGACAGACAATGCCTACAGTCCCATAACTTGGTTGCCGTTGTCCACCTACATTTAGAGAAATATCAGGTTAACCTACGGTGCAGCAATGCAACCAGGATTCAGGTGTAGTTACCTTTAAAGACCACTTAAATAATGTGGGGCCAGACACTAGTTCTTATTCTAGTATTCAACATATTCACTGAAATCAGGAGATTTTAATATTAAGATAAATGTTCACAAATATAGGAATGTATTCAAACACAACCATGTATAACTAAATAAGTAAATACCTAATTATATTATCCAACATTCATAGAAATATATGGCCATGAGTTTCTTTGCTTTAAGTAGTCAACCTCTAAAAATATGGCATTCTAAAGCTTTTTAAGAGTTGTTATAAAACACACTACCTCTCAATCTATAGATCTGATGTGAGTCAAGCTAGTTTCTATAATGCAATAATTTAAAGGTGATTATTGACTGAGAAATTGCAGTTCTGTACATCCTCCAGCAAATAACTTCAATATTGTAAAGAAACTCCACCATGGCTTTAAGTCCTAATGTGCCATCAACTTAAATGAGATCCTTCTTCTTATTTTTTTTTTGTTCTTTTTGAGATTTTTGGGATACAATACTCAGAAATAACATGTTTCAAGAAAAAAAAAAAACACAAAAAACAAAAAACAAAAACAAAAACAAAACGTAAAAACTTCAGCTATGCTACATCAAAATCAAAACTGAAAACTTTTCCTGACTTTGTTCGCCACAAAACATGACATATCATATGACATGCATGTTCCTTTAGCTTTCAGAAACAAAGCTAAATTGGGCCACAAGACATTTAAGACTAGGATTAGTTTGCAAAACTGGCCCTTAAATTCTTTTACAGGACGCTGGACTGAAAAACCTTCACACAAAATTCCTGCTGTTTCTACAACCTGTACTGAAGGTTGTACACATACCGTAGTCCCTGAACTCATAATACAGAATGTTATGACATATTATGCTGATAATGCCAAGCGTCTGCCCAAACAAATTCCCTGCATATTCCCAACCAGCGCCGAAATGAGGCTGCTGGAAAAAAAAAGACAGAAAAAAAAAAAAA
This sequence comes from Pygocentrus nattereri, assembly GCF_015220715.1. Classification (NCBI taxonomy): domain Eukaryota; kingdom Metazoa; phylum Chordata; class Actinopteri; order Characiformes; family Serrasalmidae; genus Pygocentrus; species Pygocentrus nattereri. The sequence continues at coordinate 5,690,601 of NC_051211.1, read as the reverse complement.
AGAGAGAATGCAGACTTTGGAATCTAACTGAAGTCCTGAGGAGTAGAACATGGAACACATACACACACATACGCACAAACTAAGGCTAGCAGTTTTTATAACAGTTTAAATTTCGTCGTCGGGCATTCGGCAGCAGCATTTCAAGTGTAGGGGATCCACTGACCGCCCCTGATTTTCGGACACAGCTTCGCGACATACAGTACTTCCTTTTACACACGTTTCAGTCTTTTACTCTCAAGTATGACGTGAGTTCAGGGGTAGGGGGCATGTTGTAAACACATCAGTGCCGTTTTGTCTGCAGAGTGGCTTGGTTTGTTGTTTTGTCTGCAAAGTGGCTTCGTTTGTGTAACCTTCAGAGAAAAAACTTCCAAACAGACTTTCAGAGAAAATGAAGCTAAAAACAACTCAACGCTATTTACACAGTGTTGTACGTTCTTAGGGAGATCACATCTGTTATCTCTCCTAATATAAAAAAAAAAAAAGAAAAATTAAAGTAGTAGAAGTTTCCTCAGGAAGTTGCTGGTCCATGGGACGTTCCAGGACTAGATAGGTGCTCGGGGTCATCGGATGGGCCGTGGCGGAGCCTCCTGTCAGGGTACTGCGTGTTGTCAAAGGTGAGGCGATGCACGGTCTGGACATGGGTCTTCAGGTTGCCTTTCTGGGAGGCGCTGTAGGGACAGTACTGACACCGGAACGGTCTCTCACCTGGAACAGACACATGCAAGGGCAGGCCGAGGTCAGCGCCAGGGTGAGAGACATTGCCAGAGAGAGGGGAGAGAGAGTGAGAGAGATGGAGGCTGTTGAGCTGGTTGTCAAAGTGATACTTTTCTTTTTTTGTGCTTTTTTTTTAGGGAGAAAACAGAGGCAGGTTGGGAGCGCGGGCGGGGGAGGGGCCCTAGCCATGATTGATGGGCTGATGACATGCCATATGGAGACGGTTGACTGTTCCCCCTGAGGGGACGTCAGCCTTTTGTTTTCTGTTTCTGTCAGCTGCTCGTAGAAACACACAGACACAAGTATCACTGCCTACCTTCTTCCCCTGAGCCACAAAACGTCATACCGACGGCGGATGTCGAAAGTTTGCACAGAGAGAGAGAGAGAGAGAGAGAGAGAGAGAGAGAGAGAGAGAGAGAGAGAGAGAGAGAGAGAGAAAGGCGAACTTGACAACGTTTTTTTTTTTTTTTCCCCCCTCCGCCCGTCTCTCTCAGTGGCTCAGCGCAGGTATAATTGTCCGGGTCCCACTTTCGCTGTTTTAATTAGACTGATGTACAGCGTCGTCCTCGCGCAATCGCATAAAAATATCCCCCCACACCTGAGCAAAACAAATGAGTCTGCCATTCAATTGCTCCATATTATTATTTTTGAAAAATGAATGAATTATCCGCTAGGAAATAATTGTCATTCCGAGAGGCTGAAAAAGGGGGGCATTATCATAAATCACGTCTCATAAAAAAAACGAGACAGACACTATTAATCAAGACTATCTGAGGCTGAGTCGAGCTAGCAGCATGATAAGGTCTGAGCCAGAGTGAGCACTTCTCCCAGGGCAGCCGCCCCGGCTCCCCGGGGGAAAATAAAGTGAAATCCCGTCCAAAACACGGCCCACTTAATTACATTAAAGGTTATTGTCAGTACATCGTGCGCAGGCTAGGATACATATTTAATTTGACCTTTCCTCTCTCCCTGATTTCGCCGTCCGGGCTATGCAACACATGCAAAGGGGGTAATTCATTAAGGAAGTCCCCCTCGCTGCAGCAGGCCGCAATCTCTGATTGTTAAGGCAGATGCGATCCATTTGTCCTTCCTGTTACGATGTAAACCTGCTTTTTTCCCCCCTTTTACGAAAGTTCTGCAGTCGTGGCGAGAGTGAGAGTGACGTCACTGCATGGTACGGCATGGCACATTGGACAATGTAGGGAAATGAATGAGGCCTGTCCAGATGGAAGACACATATGCATACATACATAAACACCCCACACATTCCCCAAACAACCAAACGAAGAATGCCACATACTTGTTAGGGGGCTTCTGTAGAGGTTGGACTCCAGTTCCCATGAGTCCATTGGACTCAAATAACACTGTGGGAACAAGGTGGCCAGTTAAGAACACAAAGCAAACACTAAAAACCACTTAAAATAACTTTAAAACTGAAAACACATCCTCTTGCCTGTGCTACCAAAGGTGTAGAGTACAGTCAAGAATGGCAAATGTCTCCAACTAATGCAGCTAAGAGTCACCAGACTTCAGACCCGCCATGAACATCAGAGAGCATTTAAAACCATCACTTTTATTATAGGAAAAATAAAAATAAAAATCCAGTTCTCATGGTGACTCCATCATTGGGGTGCCACTGAAATTACACTTACAAATATGCATAAGATATTTTAAAGATATGTCAAGTGTCCTTTACAAGGCCCCTGAGGTCAACTCATTTTTGCATGACCATCTATTTTCTGACCTCTCTTAGAATTAAACAGCCTGTTTTAGTTACTGTGCCTTTAAGACTGATATAAGTAAAAGATCTCTGTTCTGATTGGCTGTCCTGTATTGCACCATATTCAAAAAACAGCCCAGATTGAAACACTCCTTATAACTTCTATGTGAGTGGGTGTGGCCAAACTCCAGTAGGTCTGAATAGGCGGATATGTAAATTTGCTGACCAGATTTCCAAACAGGCTGTTTCCATATATGGACTGTCTGGACTGAGGAGTGAAGGGTCTGTTTTAAGACTTTAACAACAGTACAGCAAACTTTTATTTCAAGAAAGTGAGGAAAATGTGGTTTTTCTATCATATATTCCCTCTAATTAATCTACAACACCTAGGAAATATGACCACTAAATAGGCCAATAATCATATTGTTTTGCATTAATGTGTGGAATGGTCATCAATCATGTTTTGAAAAATGTCCATTTTAGTCATATTCCACCACTTTTAGTCCACCCTGTTCCTTGAACACATTGACCCCTTTGGAATATCTGGAATTTCCATCTTTTTATCTGTTTTCGATGAGATTGACTGATGAGATCATTCTGAACGTTCAACCCTGTTACAGTAATTATAGACTAAATGCCAAATATTTATTAAAATATCTACCTTTTGAGTAAATCAGTGTGCTTATAGGGCCATATATCACGTTTCTTGTACGTCCTCATGACGTATGAAACCTCATGACGTTTGTGTGGTTTTACATACCAAACAAGTTCTGACTGTGTTACTGTGTCACTTTAGGATTTACATATGCAAATAGTCTCTGTTTTGATTGGCTGCCTCACTCACACAGTCTTGGCTGTGAATGGGCAGGGCTAAACTGCCGGAGGCTGAGCAGGCTGGGGCAGAATTAATATGCGTAAATGTCCTCACTAATTATGTGACATCACAAAAACAAAAGTCCAATCAGGCTGTTTTTGCAGGATCATTTCCATGAACCTATATGAGCTGCGGAGTGAATGATACATAAACCAATGTTTACATACCACATCACCCCAAAACTCGTGTTTCTACCATACAGGCCCTTTAATGCCCTGATTAGCGCGGTCGCTATCCGACCACATTTTACTCTATTTGCTGATTCAATGCTAAAAAGTCATCCCTGCTCATTGGAGCCACCACCATTGTTCCTGGGGTGGCCTAACGCGCTTAGATTGTTTTTTTCAAGGCTGAACGCACGTCTTAGATCCACTGTTGAAGGCATTTTTGTGCTAAATGGCCCCCGAATCGTGGACTCATCGCGCCCTCTGCGTGCGCCTGATCCCGGCTCAATCCTCCGGAAACTACCGGCACGTTCCCGTCAGGAAATGACACTGAGTGTGCTCGACTGAGCAGTGAGACGGTGTTTAAAACGAACATGCTAAGCAGTTAAAAGCAGAGACTCTACATGTAGCGCTCCTTTAAGACGGGGCGCGGGACTCATCCAGCATTAGCCTCAGATTAGCATCAGCGGTTAGCGCAGCGGCGGCAGACAGTGAGCTGAAACTACCAATTTAGTCTGACACACAGAGTTAGCGCGTATGCTAATGGAGGCCTGGGGCCCCTGCCCCGTTTCATTTGGACGCTCACGCCGAACGCGAGCGATCACTGACGACGTTGATTATAACTCCACGTGCGGAGAGAGCAGCCTCTCCTTCTGTATAATGCAGCGTTTGGCCTCTGTCACCGGGGGATCAGGCCGGGCTAAGCCCGAGCAACCTTCTCACGTTCTTCTGTAGAACTCGCCTGCCTGCTCGGCTAAGGCTCTCCTTGTCTAACAGAGTGGAGAAGCCATTTAGCCGAGGTAATTACTGATTACGAACGACCTCGTTATTTTTGCATGAAAGCTGCTTCACTGTTTTTTTTTTTTTGTTTTTTTTGGTGGGTTATTCTTATCCAGGTTGAGGAGGAACACTTCCATGTGCGAATGTGCAGATGGAGAACAATGGCTTTTCTGTGTGGATAAGCTAAAATAGCTGATGAGACACAGCAGGCGAGAGAGCCAGACCTGGATCAGGCGAGAAATCCACCGATTTTTAAAAATATCCGCATGATTAACCGGCTAAGATGTAAACAAAGTCATTCAGAGTAGTTGTGAAATGCTATATAGAGAAAACTGGCGTCACGGCCGTGGAACCAGATACCCGAAACGTTTAATGCCCTTAAAACCTCCCTCACAGAAAGTTATTACACAATATGGTTATGATGCACTGCCTGATGCCTGAGACATTACATTACAGTAGATTTGAGAAGGTTCGAGACTATTTTTCGAGGTCTGTTCATACTAGATAGGTACAAATAAGGCATTGCGGGGCAAAACAGACCCCAAAGAAAACGTTTTTTTCAGGTTTATCACTGTTTTACCATCATCAACATGCTATATAAAAATTCAAACAGCATGTGTGGCTTCACCGGTGGTTTTGTATAGTAAGTAAAATGGTTATATTTGTGTTGTAGACATGGTGACCCCTGGTTCCCATCACCACCACTGTAAAGAAATGAGTCATTTCACTGAATGAAACACTTCACACCCACCAAAAAACTCCATCGTAAAAGGAAATTCCACCAATTTTCCAAAACGTTCTGCATAATTAAACCTGTAAGATGTACACAGACTCATTCAGGGTGGTTTGGTGTGAAACGCTACGCTCTAGAGAAACTTGCTTAGTCAGAATTGTTTACAGCAGTGGTGAATGGAACCAGACGTCTGAAGCCTCTAAAAGCGCCCTCACAGAAAGTTACTACGTCGCATGGTTGCGAATACACAGCCTGATGTCTGAGACATTGTTTACGATATTTTACGATACTGTTTGCAATAATTTAAGGTAAGACTATAACTTCTTTTTTTTGTGCATTCATGGTGGAGTGGTACGTAGGTTGTAGGTCACCTAAGAAAGTATATATTTTAAGATGTACGCTATTTTACCATCATCAACATTACCTGTAAACTCTACTCTGGTTCTGGATAGTAAATAAAATGGCCATATTTGTGTCGTAGACATTGCAAACCGTTGTTCCTATCACCATCACTGTAAAGAAATCAGAGCCTCTACAATCAACCGTTTCACACCAAACCACCTTAAATGACTGTTTACGTCTTAAAGGGAAATTCCACCAATTTTCCAAAATTTCTGCATGATTAAACCGATAAGATGTAAACAGTCACTCAGAGTGGTTTGGTCTGAAATGCTCCGTTCTAGAGAAACGTACTGCGTCCTAACTGTTCACAGTGGTGGTGATTGGAACCAGACGTCTGAAGAATTTAATGCACCTCACAAAGTTTTAACATCCGATGTTCATGAATACACTGCCTGATGTCTAAGACACTGTTTACAATGCATTATGTGTACAATGATTTAAGATAAGACTACTTTTTTTTAGTCCATTCAAGGTGGAGTGGTACGTAGGTTCAAAACAGTCCCCAAAGAAAGCATATTTTCATATTTACACATATAAAAACTGGTTCTGGAGCGTAAATATAATGTCTATATGTATGTTGTAGACATGGCAACCCCTGGTTCCATTCACCATCACTGTTAAGACATCGGACTCTGTTAAGTTTCTCTACAATGAGCCATTTTATGTCAAACCACTCTGAATGTCTTTGTTTACATCTCAGTTATTGAATTATGCAGCTTTTCAATTTCAGCCTAAGTCTAGATAACATGGATCTTTAATAGTGAAACACTATTGCCATCACAATTTAGTCCAAGAATCGCCTTAATCCATGTCCAAAAACTCGATTCCATGTGAATTTGAGGCAGAAATAGTGTTTTATTTGCACTCAATTCAAACACAAACAAATCCTGGAGGTTCTGGATGTGCTTATGTCACTGAGTGCTGCATTCAGACTGTGTACGTGCCCTTAGCCCTGTCCTTTACTAATTAAAAAAAAGCTGCTTTAGATGTTATTCTAAACCTCATGTTTTCTACTATTCTAAATGCCATTATCTCATTAGTGACCTTCACATGGCCTATTTTGAAAATGTGCCTGTCCACTACAGGACGTTGCGTGTGGTCAGACCGGGACACGGTGACGGACTGTGACATGCTCTTAGTGCGCTTTTGACGGACATCATTGTGGACTAGTAACTGCCGAGCTCATTAGCATTCGCAAATACATCTCCATAAGTGACATCTGATTAATAATGTATACAATTTCTTGCAGGTCAGAGTCACACAAATATGTTTGTGGAGGCGAAAGGAAAAAACAGAGGAACAGACTGTCTTATCCAAGGACAGTGAGATCACTCAAAGATACAAGCACGCGCATACACATAGACACAAGCTGTTTGGATTGTGTGGCTTGGCTTTGCAGCATAGCTGAAGAGGATATATTCGCTGTCATATCAAAACCTTGTAACTTCATTTTTTCCAGTGTTTTATTTTTCTTGTGTGTTTTGAAAAAGTCCGCCTGTCACATTGTGTGAACATTTCCTAATGGGTCAGTAGAAAAGCCTTAAAGTTACATGGAATAACATTTTCTAGCATTAATGTAGAGCAGAGTAAGGCAGTAAGTTAAACATTTTGAGTTTTACAAAAAAAATTGTAATAATAATTGGAAGATATTTGAGCAAGATTATTAATTTTATTTATACAAGCAACCTGCATATCACTGTTGTCAGAAAAAAGAAAAACAAACAAACAAAAAAAAACAAACCTCGAATCTCCAAAATGGTCACTTTACAGGAGAAGGAAAAAACCTACTTTAATTTTAATGTAAGTCAATGGAACCAGAATTATTTCCAAGTTGTTTTGGGCCGTTTCTTTTGCTCCATTCATCATGAAATTTACACACAACGTAAAGGAGAACCGCTCATTTCAAATTATATCAAAAACTGAAAAATGACAAAAATGGAGATACAAGGTTTTCTTCCAACAGCGGTATATCTGCCACAAAAAAGAAATTTTGTTTCCAACACCGACCGTTTCTGAACAACGTGGGAAAAGTAAAATGAATGGAAACCCAGTCACCCATAGGTGGGGTTGATAAGGTTAGTTATAATAGCTGCTAAAAAGTAAAATGATGCAAACGTAATAAATTCAATATAACTGTATATTATTTGATCTAGACAAGCTAAATGTTTAAAAATATCTGCATTAAAATATATTTATATGCAAAAATTTGGGCACCCCTGGTCTAATGACATGTTTAGTTGATTTTCTAAGCAAAAATAAGTGAACACACCCTCTATAGAGACACACTTCTGTACATTTGAATGTGCAGTTACTGTTTTAAATAGTGAATTTAACATACTGGGGAAAACATCTAGCCTGTACAAAAGCTATGACACTTTAATATTGTATTTATTTTTTCAATGTACTGTTAGTAATAAATGTTCTGTGTTTCCTTCATTGAGGTATAACAGCCGTTTTAAGGTCCAGTTGTGAACCTTAAATCAGGTTCTCCAGGTGAAAAGTTGGTAGTTGTATCTTTTCATAACTGAATGTTTTAAAACAGAGCAGTAGAATAAAAGCCTGGAGGCGAGGCGGGATGTGTGGAGTCAGTCCAGCTTATTATGGTTCAGTTATGTTCCCTGACTAAAGGTACTGAGGTGTACCCTTGAGGGAACTGCCCCAGTGACAGTTTCATACCTTTATTTCTGAGAGTGTAAGTTAAACTCAACAATCTGTGCACTAAAAGTTGCAGGAAAGTGTCATGTTTACGGGTGTTCCCTGTAGAGGATGTGCTAAATAATTATCACTTACAAAAAAATCAACAAAACATGTCATTTGACCAGGAACATTAAAAATTTCCCATGATTTGTGAACACAGCTCACACAAACATGGAAAATATCTTTTAGAAGAGCAAATATTAGTACTATACAACTGGTATACATTATATATATATATATATATATATATATATATATATATATGTATATCGCTTCTGTTGGAACAAAACCTCATATCTCCAAATGGTAACTTTATAGGAGAAGGAAAAAACTTACTGTAGTTTTAATGTAAGTCAGTGGAACCAGACGTCTTTCCAAGTGAAATTTACACACAATGTAAAGGACAACAGGTCCTTTTTAATTATGTCAAAAACTGAAAAATGACAAAAATGGAGATATGAGGTTTTCTTCTGACAGCAGCGATATATATACATACACACACACACACACACTATATATATATATATATATATATATATATAAAGCATGTGTGGAGGCTGTACTTTAGCCTGGCCAACTCTCACTGTAAGTTGTTTACTTGCGTCAAAATGGTGCTATTTTAGAGACACCCAGAGGAAGACTAAAATAATATAGGAGTAAATTATATTGAGTTGTTATATTGTATATTAAATAATATTGAGAAATTTCTGCTGAATCAACTGTCAGGGCTACAAGAAGCAGCATGTTCTGCTGAGGCCTCTCTAACTACATTAAACAATCCATGTTACACTTCACTTCACGTTAGTTTGTGCCCCACTCTGCTCTCAGTTTTTTTTCCCTTTTCCTGTAAAATGACCTTTTTTCAGATAAAATATTTTGTTATGACAGCAACTCTATACTTTTGGTATGACTGTGTGTGGATAGTCTTTGGTCATGTACAGCACTGTGCAAAGTTCAGAAACCACCTTTCATTTATTTCTAGGCAAAAACCGTCATTACGTACAAGTTATTCAAGTTTCAGATGTTTCTGAAGAGATTAGACGCAAGATCGTCCACTTGCATAAGGAAGGAGAAAAACAAAGGACAACCAGTGGGAAAAAAGAAGAAGAGTTACCAAAAATGAAGTTCAACAAATGATTAAAAACTACAGAAAAGGCGGGATTCCTAACAACCACCTGGAGGACCTGGAGGGTATTCCATAAAGCAGGATTTCTCAGTTTAGCTAGATAAGTTAAGCCCAAAGTCATCTTTGTCCACTAGGAAAAAAAAGCTGAGGGACATTCCCATTGGACAGTCATCATCCTTGGGCTTAAGGTCTCTGGCGAAGTGGGAAGTCCTGCTTTGTGGAATGGTAGACCACCTGGTAGACCACCAAAACCATCAGATAAACATCTGATAAAATTGGTAGCCCCCATCTGATAAACAGCACTTGAAGTGTTCATCCTGCTCTCTTCTTGCTTCAGATCTGAAGTTTTAATGCTAAAAATGACTGATTTGGCTAGAAATTTTAAAAATGAAGGGAGCACCACGGGATGTGTACGCTTTAGTGTTTTCTTTACCTGTATGGGATCTCATATGTGTGCGGTAATGGCTGGGTTGGGTAAAGCTCTTCCCACACACTGGACAGACGTACTCCCCCTGTTGCTGCCCTGACCTCACCATCCCTACAAGCACAGAGATAGAGAGAGAGAGAGAGAGAGAGAGAGAGAGAGAGAGAGAGAGAGAGGACGGAGAGTAAGTCAAAGAGGAAAACCATGTAAAAAAACCACATGAGAGAGGGAGCGCGAGAGTGAGAGCAGGCGAGAGAGGAGCAAACATCATTAGTATGTCTAATGTGTCATTATGTGAGCTACCTTCAGGGCCTGGATGAGGAGCTGTCTGGCCGCATCACGCGAGCACTTCTGACAGGCTGACGTGTACACAGCCCCGCACAGCCGCATAAATTACCGCGAATTAAAAGCCTCGCCCTGTGATGTGCCCTCATCTGCGCTACCGTGTCACATGTCAGGTGTGCCTCTCTCTCTCTCTGCCCTCCCTCTCTCCCTCTCCTTCGCGCTCTCCTCCTCTAGCCGAGCAGCTGGATGCTCTTTTCCTGCCTGTCGCTCTGGCTCTGTCAAGCCTCGTCCGCTCCGGCAATTCGCCAGGACACCCGTGTGGCAGGAGAATGGCCCGCCGAGGTAACGGGAACAGAAGAGGAGCCTGGCCTCTCGTTTTCCCCTCAGGGCCCACAAAAAAACAGAGAAACTATGTCCTCTTGGCTCCTGTCCGTCACCTGGCGCCGGTGGTCCTACCTGCCCTGACCCTGGCGGCCCCGCGTTGTCGTGGCGACGAGCCGTGACTGAAAGTGTTGGTGGCAGAGCGGAGCCGGGGCCGCCGTTCGTAAACATGAGTTATTAGCATGCATGAGCTGCACTAAACAGGAAGAGCAGCGGACGGCACGAACAAAAGCGGAGCCCCATGTTGGAAAGGTCACTGTATTGTATGTGACTTAAAGGGCTAAAGTGGAGCCTGATGATATCGGGCCGGACAGCTGACAGAGACTTCCTCTGTCTCTCCGTAGTCCAACACCAGAGACCGCGGCGGCGGCCGGCCAACAACAGCCCGGCAAATTGACTTCGAATGAAGAGAGGGAGGGAGGGAGGGAAGGGAGGGGAGAGGAGGGGGTTTAAAAAATAAAAAAAGCAGAAAGAAGAGATTCAGTAATCACCATTTTTCAAAGCAGCTGGTGGCTTAATTTGACTCCTCTTGCTCTTTCACTCTCTCTCCCTCTCCATGCTACTTTGCATATTTGTAGCATCGAGGCACTGCGGGCCCTCAGAGATTGCCTGCCATGGCGTTGGAAGCATGTTGTTTAAAGCCAGAAATGCCTCTCAGCGATAGCTGTCTGAAATGTTTTTGCACACTTTGAGAGTTTGCATAAAGATGAAGACATTACTCAATAGTTCCATTAACCTTTTGCACGTGTGTGTGTGTGTGTGTGTGTGTGTGTGCACGTGTGTTTGCATAGCTGTTGAAACGAGGCGTGTGTGTGTGTGTGTGGAGCGTTTTTCTCTTGCTTTTTATTTTTCATTTTAGCTGGGCACAAATGAATAATAACGGCCCTGTCTGAATATTTGGAATAACTGGGAAGCCTCAGTCAAGGGGCCAATCTTCATACCTTAAAGGGCCCATATCCTACACTTTCCACGCATTTCATTATTTTCCCTGAGGTCCACTTTGGTTTTATGTACCTAAGAAAGCCATAATGTGCTTTTAAATGACGACTTTTAAACCTTTCTCTGTCCCTTAGAATCAAACGGGCTATTTTTTTTGTTGCTGCACCTTTGAGCATTTCTCTAAATACTCAGTATGTCCATTAACATCTGCTATTATCATATATGCAAAAAGGAGACCTTAATTCCAAACATGTTTTACAGTCACTGGTGTATGAATGTGGTGTAACACCAGTGACGGTGACTCCAGTGACACTCTGGTTAAGACTGAGGATTCTGTAAATTGGCTGACTGACTCGTTGGCGACCTTGTGTAACTATTTAAAACCAGTAATAAAATATTTGGCAGTATTTTGACAAAATTGCCATATAACATAGACGTTGTGTGCTTCCTGATAAACAGAATTATTAATAAATTAATGAAATATAATGAGCAAGTGTGGCGCGTCTTCTCATGCCTTGAGATTCCTGCTCTCTGATGAGTCTCGACCCAAAGAAGCGGTTTAATGGAGCAGAAAATACTGAGTTAAAATGTAAAATAAGAGTCTTGATAAGACCAGTGACCACAATCTCTGTGACAAATGATTTTTTTTAAATGTAGTATCACGATAATGATGTAAAAAAGTAAACATGAATCTGTTTTATACCAATTCCTCAGTCAAACCTTTAAAAAAAAAAAAAACGCGGTTTCTCAAATGTCGAAAAATTGGTTTCGGAGCTGTTTTACAGATGCGGAGCGACTATGGAACAGGATAAACAAAAGAAAAATGGGAGAAATTATAAGAGAAAAGTATTATTTAATCTTAGGTTAATTGTGTGAATGTACGTACTGAACTTTCTGAACTGTTCCTGATGTTTTAAGCATCTTTTAAGCCACGCAAACTTTGTGACATGCTTGATTTATCTGTGCAACAGAAAAGCACCTACCAGACTAAGGCGAGTCTTGAGGATGCCTTCTTTACGTGAGTGCAGCACAATTAATGAGCTTCACATACAAAAACGTGCATGCAAAAGTTTGGGCACCCCCGGTCAAGTGCCATCCTGTTGATTTTCCGTGTAAATAAGTTTCCACCTCCTCTACAGGGAACACACCTCTGCACATTTTAATGCACAACTATTGTTTATTAGATAAATAAATAAAAAAACGATTAGAAAAATAAAACATAAAATGTGGCCTGAGCAGAAATGACACCACATTTTATATTTTATTTGGCTGTTGTCAGAAGGAAATCTTGTGTCTCGGTTTTTTGACGTTTTCCAGTTTTTGACAATGTTGAAAATGCCTGTCACTCTTTACACTCGTTGTGAATTTCAGGATGAATGGACCAAAATGACTTGGGACAAAGTCTGGCTCCACTGACTTACATTAAGAATACAATATGCTTTTCCCTTCTCATGTAAAGTTATTATTTTGGAGATAAGAGGTTTTCTTTTGACAAATATATTTTTTTCCAATATGTTGCTATCAAATAAATACAAATTGTGCACTAAAATGTGCCAAATGAAATCTGTTCCGTCAGGCATCTTTTAACATATTTTCATTTTTAAAAAAATGTCATTTGTTCAAACTTGACCCATTCATGTCTACACTTTATTCTAAAGGGTAGTTGACAATTTCAACTTATGTAAAAAAATTGAGACACAAAGTTTTATTCTGACTGCAGCAAAATGTGCCTTAGAATAAAATTAAACACCTACGTGAACTTTGCTGTGATATGATAATAAATTGGCCTGCACTACTTTGACCAAAATTATTTATTTATGTCCATTAGATCGCCCTTCTTCATCAAAACACCCGAAGAAAGTTGCTGAGGTTGGTCAGAATGCTCAAGGCACATAATAAACCCCCTTTGTAATTTGTTAGAGGACTCATTTGTAAATTAAGACCTTCTGCAATATTACTATTGCAAAGACCAATGTAACGGTAATGACTGACTAAAGATACACTGTGTAGCTTTACTCTAGAAGTCATTTCAGAAACCTTACTCTACTTGCTGTAGATGTACAAGAGAACTGGCAGCAGTATTTTGAGCTCGCTCCCTTCTCTTACCTGCTTGCTCCATCATGATGTTACTGAAGCCCCAGTGATGGTACAGGGCCGCCAGGTCATGAGGACTGCAGTTTTTCAAGAAACTGAAGATGTCTGTAAAAGCTTCTGGGCCTTCTGCTGTTTGCTGACTCTTGGGTTGGGAGTGAGACGATGATCCGGGCAGGCCTAGCCTACTCCAGGGGTCATATCCTGCAGAGGTCTGAATGTCCTGGACTTGAGGTTCAGACCGGCTGGGCGTCTGCGGGGCTTGGGCTTTGGGACTCCTCTGCTCCGAGACGTTGTGCTTGCTGGAGAGCATGAAGCGAAGTCCCTCCGGGGGTAACAAACTACTTTCCATCACTCTGCTTCCTGTCTTTGGGCTTCCGGTCTTCTGGGGACTTGCTGTCGGTCTTGCTGTGCTAGTAGAGGTGGCAATATGTTGCTGGGCCTCCATTCTGCTTTTGGGGGTCCCGATCTCATCGGTCTGGGAGTTGCTGGCCTTGTGTTTGGAGGTGTGCGCCGATCCTCCGGTGTGCCCACCCTTGCTTTGTGAGGAGCTGGATTCGCAACTGCTGTTTTGAGGCTTAGGCTTCTTTGCTCTTGTGGGCCCAGATTCGGGAGGGGTCGTGCGGAAGGTGCGTGTCTGGGGCAGTGACGGACAATCCTTGCCCTCCAGAAACGGAGGTGGTCCAGTGCGTCTCTTGAAATCGAGGATAGATTTAGGCCCCTTGAGGCCATTTTTGGGAGCCCACTTGGGGGCAAGTGTAGCACTGTCAACTTTATGGGCAATCCTCTGGTGGATCCAGAGAACTTCTGGGTACAACGTAGCATGGGAACAGTATGGGCACTGATGCCTCACCAAACTTTTCTGCACTTCTCCTTCTTTCGAGTTATCCGCCTCCACCGAGAGATTCAGCAGACTGGCATCCACTTTCTCGGTACTGACCTCTCCCTGCCCTTTGCTTTTCCCGCCCCCTCTCCCATCACTGTTCTTGGAGGGAGGAGTTGTGCTGGTCATCGCCGCCCTCTCCAGGTGGTTGGAGGAGGTGTAGGGCCAGTATGGCTGCTGCAGCAGGGCGTTCCTCAGCCTGGGGAAGCCTCCATGGCTGGTGGAAGGACTGTGGCTTTGGCTAAAGGTGCTGGTTAAGGCCTCACGCTTCTGACCCTGGTCCCTGATAGCTGTGTGCTGAACGTGCATGTGGGCCGCCACGGCAGATGGGTCGGAGGTGATGAAGTCACAGTGGTCGCAGGTGTATGGCTTTTTGTCTGCGAACGCAGAAAAACAGGAAATGAGTATTTATAGATCAAAGGAGAGCGATACCAAAAGCGAAAACTCTGACAGTCACATACATTTAAAAAGTTATCTGATGGCACACGTGCTCCCTTTCAAAAAACATCAGTAAAATACAGAAGAATGTACTAATTTTGCTCTTTAAGACAATTTTTAAAAATTAAAATCCCCTGACGTCTTTTTCATGATACCACGCAAGCAGAAAGAATATGTACCGAGGCAGTCTTAGGTCCTCTTTCAGCAATTTTGTTATACTACAAATATGATCCCATCTGCAGCAAAAGTATACATACATATATTTCCTCTCAATCACAATATACATGCAATATATGTCAATGTATCTGTGCTGTGGGAACAAACCTTTGCATCTTTATTTTCCATAAACTGAAAATATTTTTCTCTTTACATAGTGAATTAATTTAATGATGAACGGACCAAAAAGATGGTCCAACATTACTTGGGGAAAATGTCTGGTTCCACTCACTTACATTGAAAGTAAAGCAGGTTTTTTCCTTCCCCTGTAAAGTTACTCATGTGGTTTTCACGAGGTTTTCTTTCGACAGCAGGGACATGTGATGTTTCAATGTGTTTGTGTAAACATTTCCAAACCTCTCCTTGATATTGCCCGATATTAGTTGTAGTTGTTATCCATTACCAAATTTCATTGGCTAATCAAAACTTATTTATGGTAAAATGTACTGCTGATACCATTTATCAAATCCATGTGGCGGCTGGAGGCATAAAGGAGAAATCTGGAACAACACTTTGCTCATCAAACCAGCTAACAAGTTACTAAATACTTTTTTTTTTTTTTTACATTACATTTATAGTATTGTTAAATGTTTTTACAAGCTAAACACGTTTTTCAATTTTTGGCATAATTGGAAATTGCTTGTTGCTGTTTATGTGGTGTGTAGATTTCATGATGAATGGACCAAAGGAAATCACCCAAAATTACTTGGGAAAAATTCTGGTTCCATTGACTTCCATTAAAAGTAAAGTAGGTTTTTTGCTTTTCCTGTAAAGTTACCATTTTGGAGATAAAAAGTTTTCTTCTGACAGCAGCGATATATACCCATAAAAGTAGATAGATTTTATATATATATATATATATATATATATATATATATATATATATATATATATATATATATATATGCAAATATGTCAATCTTTTATATGTACTGATATGTTAAATATGTAAGTAAACATATTTCAAAATTCAAAAATTCTGACATATACTGTAAAAACACCCAAGGCACATAAGCACATTGTTAAATCATTTATCTTTGAAATGGAACTGTTTAAAAATGCCATATATTATTAGAATAAGTACAAATAAACAACAAAGAACCACCTTTTTTTCTACACTCTTATGATGATGTTCTTTCAGGGTTTGTAGTTAAAGAGAATGGTTCTGTATAGAATCATGAACAAACAAAGAACCGTTTGCCTCATTAAAGGGTTCTTTCTATTGTTAAATGGCTCTTCAAATAAATGGAGAATGTGTTATAAATGGTTCTGTGTAGAATCTTTTTAAAAAGGGTCCTATATAGCACCAAAAAGGGCTCTTCTATTGCTGTGGTGTCAAGCCTGTAACAATGGAAGAACCTTTTCAAAAAGGGTTCTATTTAGAACTACATAAAATACACTCTCCATCAATCTGAAGAACCAGTTCATGATGTAAAAAACCCTTTTATCATGATTTTACAGAACAGTTCTCTTTACTAAAGAACGCTTAAAGAACCACCACATCCACACACACACAAACACACACACACACACACACACACACATATATATATGTAATTGCATATAACTTTGCACAGCACTTCACAGTCATGCTGTCATAAGCTGCTAAACAGCTTCTACACTGTAGGCTTCCCCGAACTGATGTCAGACATGCGTCTGACCACAAGATGGCAGCACTTCACCGTGGAAACAGTTTTCCACCATGTACTTATTGATGAGCCCAAAGAACTGAAACCTGAACGCTGAGTTTCCTTTATGGCTTCACTGACCTGTGACACCAACCCTTTCAGATAACATTATACGTAATTATCCTTTTAAGGCTCCGCAGAACAGGCTGTGTTCCTTCAGCCTCCTTTGGTAACATTTCTTTGCTTTTCAAAGAGAATAATAATAATAATAATTACGCGGCCCACATAAAGAGACCACGCAACCTTTCAGAGGTAAATCTGGTTTAGGTCTCAAATGTATAATATAGCCTGTGACACAGTCATTTGCATAGAATGCACATGCGCTTGTTTGCATAATTACACAGATGATGCTGCCGGAGCCATAAATGTTGTTAGTTTTGTATTCAAGCAGCCGCATGAAGCATCTCAGCCTCAGAATGTGAGAACAGTAGCTGCATCCTCCCACACGTTCTACTGGGAGACCAACATAAGGAAGGCATAAGAGGAGTAACTGAGCAGGGCCTGAGAACACAGTCTGGACCCACCTTCCCTCATCTGTCAGGGAGATGTTTGTTTACACTCAGTTCAGTGAACCCACAGTAGCTCTTTCTCTCTCTCTCTCTCTCTCTGGGTGCCATCTGGTTTGTATTTGTGGCTCAGACTGGCCGCTGTACAGTTCTCTTTCAGCCTCTGAGGTGCTGCTTTTCAGCCAAATCTCAGTGGGCGGTCCTCTCGGACGCACTATTCACGAGTTGAACCATCATGTCCGTTCCCATGCATTAAACACCCTCTAAAGGCGGAAAACGATGGGGAAAGTCTGGGGAAAGTGATTTACAGAGAGACTCTGTGAGCAGGCTGGGTGTCAGCCGTGAGCAGACTGATTTGGTCTAGCACATCAGTGATACTTCCTTCCCTCTTCAGGCTCTGAGAGTTTTCGAAAGGCAAAACTGCAAGTGTCTCACTTTTAACTACAGGGCCTGTTGGTCACTTTCACTGTCCTATCAGGACTTATTTCACCAGCAGGCCCAAAGTCTATCTATCTATCCATCCATCAGTCCGTCTGTACCACCAGCAGGCCCACCATCTATCTATCTATCTATGTATCTATCTATCTATCTATCTATCTATCTATCTATCTATCTATCTATCTATCTATCTATCTGTCTGTCTGTCTGTCTATCTGTCTGTCTATCTATCTATCACTGTTGTTGGGACAAAAGCTTGTATCTCCATTTCTGATGTTTTCCAGTTTTTGACATAATTTGAAAAAGCCTGTTTATCTCTTTACATTGTATGTAAATTTCATGATGAATGGACTAAAAGAAACGGTCCAAAATGACTCAGAAAAAAGAGAAAAAGTTCCAGACTTATATTAAAAGTAAACTAGGTTTTTCCCAGTCCTGTAAAGTTACAGGAGACCAAAAACCAAAACCAAAAACAGTGATATGTATATATATATATATATATATATATATATATATATATATATATATATGTGTGTGTGTGTGTGTGTGTGTGTATGTATGTGTATATACACACACACACACACACACACACACATACATATGTACTCATTTGCCACATTTACAGTGTTGTTACTAACTATTTGCAAAAAGGTACAAACCGCTCTGCTGGACACAACTAGCACTTCTCGTTTTTATTTACAGCTTCCTAATGTACTACTGACCATCTGAGGCCTGTGAAGGTGCGCAGGATGAGCATATTACAACGCGTCTATAACTAATTCGGTTTTGCTTTTTTAAAAGCATTTATTTAAACCTCTTATTAGTGAGTCTTAACTTTCCAATGCTGGTGTTTGTAAATTAGACAGGCACTGATGTTACATAGTCAAGTATCTGTCCGTGCTTTGTTTATGGTTTGAAAATGCCAGCTGTCCTTCACATCGTGTGAATGGAGCAACGGAAAAGCTCTTGGGCTAAAATCTCACTGCGTTCATGTAGATTTTCATTACATGTTTGCTTCCTCAGTAGCAGTTCAGTAACAGGTGTCTCATGCATATGCAGTGAATTATGCAGAGACGCTGATCAATCTGTGGAATTTCCCTTTAAGGGGAAAACTTTGAACTGGGGCCTCCACAATGATGTGGCTTCAGGTGATATATGCTTCTCTTGATGGACTCTAAAAAGGGCTGGGTTAAATAACAACACACTTACTTGTGTAACCCATTTGAACACTTTTTTGGGGTTTTTTTTGTCTTAGAAGTCACATTTCAACACATTGCGTGTTAAAAGTAACTGATGTGTCTACTTAGAGACATTGTGTTGTTTTTAGCGCATCTGTTTTAAGAGTGTATGTATTTCTAGGAATGGTGGAAGACGTAAAAGATGGTCAAAGAGGCAAAACAGGGGTCTGGGGCGAACAATACACCAGCACTCGTGTGAATAAGCAATATTTAGTTCAGAAACACCAAACTTTATCTTTACGTCTGTCTATCCAGGACATGTGGTGGTCAAACTGAGTGGAGTCTGTGAGCTCGGTCCCCGGCTGCATGCATGTTCTCGCACAGAAAGGGGAAGAGCGGAAAAAAGGACACAAAACCCCTCTTCAGGGTTGTCTTCCTGACACAGGAAATCCTGAAATAGCATCATGCAAAGAGGGCTTGTGAGCTCACAGTCAAACGAGCAGAAAATCAGACAAATCAGGGGCTGCTAATGCTCTGCAATAACCGTCAACAGGCCA
This sequence comes from Pygocentrus nattereri, assembly GCF_015220715.1. Taxonomy (NCBI): domain Eukaryota; kingdom Metazoa; phylum Chordata; class Actinopteri; order Characiformes; family Serrasalmidae; genus Pygocentrus; species Pygocentrus nattereri. The sequence continues at coordinate 5,671,367 of NC_051211.1, read as the reverse complement.
ACCAGCTGCTAGGACTGAAGCCAGGTCCCGGCCTGTTAGCAATACGGGAAGTCAGATCAGCTACAGCTGTTTTATGGGAGTTTGTACACAAACAGAAGTGAGAAGTCGGGCTGAGTGGGTCAGCCTAGTCACACCAAACAAAACAAAACAAAAGAAAAACATCCTTTTTCTTTAGAAGGCCGGGTTACGTGTTTTGTTGACGCTGTAAGTGAAAATAAGTGAACGCGTCGTCTACAGAGAACACACTTCTGCACGTTGTAATGCATAATTAATATTTATTTGCTTAATTTCACAGATTGGAAGACATAAAATATGACTTCTGCAAAAATTTGGGCACAGACCACATTTGAAAGTGTTTTTTTTTTTTCTTTTTCTTTACAATATGTTAAATTTAGCAAATAAACAGACACTAAAACAGCTAAAATGTTCCTATTAACGTTTTTTTTCCCCAGTAGAGAAATGTGTTCATTTATTTCTTATTGGGAAATCAATAAAACATTAACCAGGGATGCCAAAATGTTCATATCAGATTGAATACTGCACCGCAAAAATGGAATCTTTTCTTAAATATAGTCAATACATCTCATATTTAGATATGAGATTGTTGTAAGTTTCATTTAAGATTATTGACCTTATTTTTTGACATTTTAAGTCATTTGATTAAACAATAATTTAGCTTGTTTTATGAAAACAAGTAAAATGTGTCTCGAAATAAGCTAGATAATCTTATAATCAGTGCAAAATGGGAAATATTAGATATAATCGACTAGGTTTAAGATCATTTCACTTGGCAAGAGAACAAACTTAAATATGGCATTTTTCTGCAAATTATACTGCACTATGTTTATTCGTCAAGTTTAACATATTTTTAAAAAATAATAATAAAAAAAAAACGAAATAAAATGAGCCATAACTTTTGCACTAGCCACATTTGATGTTTTATTATCTTTATTATGTTAAATCCATAATTTTGCATTAAAATGTGCAGAAGTGTGTTCTCTGTAGAAGATCTGTTGACATAACAAAGCATATAATTGCCCGATTGTGCCCCAGTTCTGCATTCGACTTTATCTCCTATTTCTCGTTATGAGATTGTGGCAAAAACATTATAAATTAACTTATTTCTGGACATTTCGTGCTTGTTTTAAGTCATTTGATCTACACTACAGTCTTATTTCACTGGCAGATCATTTTGCTTGAAACAACTACGTTACATTGATGTAACGTGACCGACTAATGAGCTGACGCCTCTACATAAAATAACTTTTAAAAAGAAGTAAAACACATCTAGAAAGTTAACCCTGGATTAGTAGTTGGTCAGCCAAGACATTTCGTTTTCCACTGGAACTATGAGGCTAACGTTGCTAACACACACAAGAAGTCAATAGTCACCCAAATCTACATCCTCATAATGTCTCTCAACTTGCTCAAACCACACCCAGCTCTTCACTAACTCTTCATTAAGGTCACACAGACTTGGTTTAAGATACAGTCTGACACACTGTGATCTATAAATAGGACCAAAACTTTATTTTCACACTTAAGAATGAGCATCGGAATTTGACACCTGTTGCCTGAAATGTTGCATTTGGCAACATGATGACGTTTTTGTCCATTTCTATAGTAAATCATACATTAAACAGACTGGATATGGTTTGAACAGGCTGAGAGAAGTTCTGAGGATGCATTTAAAGAAAAGATTTGGGTGACTATTGACTTCTAGTGTGTGTTAGCAACGTAACTAATAGGACAAAATTTGGACACCAAACATGCCTTGACTGATGAACTACGTCTAGGGTAAGTAGAGAATTGTCAAAATGTTATTTTTCACAAAATAATTTCTTTGAGATGTTTCCATTTGCCCCCTGACTTCCTGTCCGACTTCTATACCTCAATAAGCACCTCCTTAAATCAGCGAATATAAGGACACTGCTATATGCCATGTGGTAAAATGCACGGAAAGCCACTGTTCCAGATTCGACTGTGCTTCGGCATTTTCCCACAAGATGTCTCCCTGCTCCATTACTCGGGATCCTGGATTACACAGTCAATGCCTAAAGCCCTCTGTTTCAAAAGCTTGCACATGTAAAGCTTTTGGTGTAATTGAATATAGTCGCTGCATGTGAGACAGATTCCTCCGCCGCTAATAACAACATAATCGTTTTTTTTGCGCCTTTTCATACACCCCACTAAATTCCATGCTCTGAGACCAAAATATGAGCCCATATACAAAGGTGATATTGCTCAGTTTAGTTGGTGAAATCAAACAAAGGAAATCTCACTGTACTTCCAAACCGTCTACACACATTGAGTCACTGCAGCAGCTAAACCTGCCTCGCATTATCCATCATTAATCCTTTACTTTACTGCCATATCTTTTCATCCAGGGAATAAATGCAGCAGTGGCAGAGTCTATATCCTGCATATTATTCTCACTCCGCTCACAGTTCATCCCTTTCTGTGGAGTGAATGTCCTTCACTTCCACCTGTTCCACAATTCAGCCAGCTTTCCACTGCTTGCAGTACAAATGTTGAATGGAAAAATCAGCCTCTTTCAGCACGTAAATTAGTATCTCTTGAAATCTGAACTTAAGCAAAACTGTTTGGCCTTATGAATCAACACAACATGTGGAACTAAGCGTCAAGGTCATCACAATAAAATGAGTTATTCCCTTACCTGTAGCTTCAGGTTGTATCCTCTGACTTTGGTCCTTGACGTCTGTAGCAGAGTCCCCGGGTTTAGAAAGACTGGGCTGCCTTTTACCAAACAGACTCTCTTGCAGTGAAACCCCATTCATGCTGTCGCTCATGCCACCATGTCTTATGAGCATGTGGATCACCATCTGTTGCTGAGTTCGGAAGCCTTTTCCACACTCCAAGCACTCCGAGGTCTTGTTTTGGGAATTCTTCCGGCTATGGCGAGGAGAGGGTCGGTACTCAGAGTCACTCAAACTCTCAGCGCTACCATCTCCCGTAGACACCTGCCCGCTGTTTCTCTGCTGATCGGCATTGCTGCTGGAGTTGCTTGAACTGTGGGTCACTGTCCCTCGCTTCTTCTTATTTGGGATGCTCAGGGAGGCATCCAGCTGTTTTTTCCTCTTTTCTTGTCTCAGCAACACATACTCGCCCTTTTCCTGATCGTAGGCCACGTCTGCATCTGCTAGCCTCTCCTCCCAGCCCAAGCTCTTCTCAGAAACTTCCACCACCCTGCCCCTGGTGGCCAGCTGCCATGCCTGGTAGCTGCTCACAGGGTCCAACTCTGGGATTCTCTTGCCAAAGCTCCCCTCCGAGAGCTTCTCCATCTCACCCGCCGCTCGCAGGTTCAGGCACTCCATGAAGCGTCTCTTGGTGGCAGGGGATAAAATATCATCACTCTTGTTGGAAGGTTGCTCTGTATTGTGGACTCGCTCGTGCAATCGCAGACTCTTGCGGTCATGGAAGAAGTTCCCACACTTGGCGCACAGTTCGTACAGGCATACCTCATTCACCAAGGAAGCTTCATCCTGTGAAACATTGTTGACTGTAGCGGGAGGTTCAGAGTCACTCTTGGGCTTGGCCTTGGTGCCATGGGTCTTCATATGGCTGCGCAGGAACCAGGGCTCACGGAAGCGCCGGCCACAGATGCGGCAACCGTGATCAAGGGCACTCTGATGCTTCTTCATGTGGGCTTTGAGGAACCAGGCTTGAGTAAACACCTGGTCGCACTGATCGCAGGGAAAGTCCCCTTTGACAAGTTCATTCTCTTTCTCTGCTTCTTCCACGCCAGGGCCTTCTTCGATCATGGATTCTTCTTCCACGGGATGGGTCTTCTCCATTCGGGCTTGTGGGTGCTCCTCCTGTGAGGCATCATGGAGGTCTTGCATATGCTGCTCCAGCTCGGCCTGACTCCGGAGCCTCTTCCTACACAGTGAACACTGCTTGCCTCCCTCATTGGATGTCCTCTCCTTTTTAGCCCCTTTCTTTCTGGCTTTAGTGGCCTCCTCGCCATTGACCACCTTATTGCAGGCAGAGGTGCTTTCTGTTGGGCTGGAACAACCACCCTGCTCCTCAGGTACCCCTCCTTCCTTCTCTCCCTCATCTTCTGCCTCCTCATCACCAACTCCTGGGCTCTGATTCATGCTGTCCAGCTTGTGGCTGCGAATGTGGGCCTTCAGACTGCCTTTCTGCGCTGAGCGGTGCTGGCAATGGGGACACTTGTACGGCTTCTCCCCAGTGTGCTTCCTCATGTGCTGGGACAGAGAGCTTAGGAAGGGAAAAGTTCTACCACAGAGCTCACAGTTATGGCCCTGATTCTTCTCTTCATCTGCCTTATTATGGGTGGCCTTGGAGATGGGGTCACCCGCTGTGATTTCTTGCCGTTCAACCTCCATATTAAGGCTTGAATGGTCTGCTATGCGGCTATCTGTCGTCCAGTTTGTTATATCCAAGTAAATATGAGTCAACTTTAGTCATATGTCCTGAATGAAAGTTCTCTTTACCATAAGTCTCGCTGATGATTGATGCCGAGTAGTTGTGCTGTTTGTCACTTGATTATTGTTTCCACTATGAATCATTTTACCTACGGGAGACCTGCCTCATTCTGTGACCTGTGGAGAAACAAAAGAAGCATTAGATGATGAGCCAGCCGAGCAACTAAATATAAGTTTGTATATGTAGATGAGTAAGCATTTCTAAAGAAAAGTGCATACAAGTGGTGCTTTCATTTATTTTCTGCATTTTGAAGACTACAGAGTCTCTGTGCTTATAATAGCCATAGTGTTGCCTTAGCTGGGTAACATGAAACTCTGGGTATTCCTGCTGTGTATACGGCATAGTCTTTGTCGTGGAACTGTGCTTAAAGGAACCATCAAGGAGAAAGGACTATGCACTGTATCTGAAATGCTGCGCAACCAATGTGCACTTCCTTTGTGCACAATTTTAGGTACTTTGAACTTCTGTTTTGCACAGATGTACTTGCATAATACAGAAGGGGAAACTTTCAGCTTAATGAAATCCTTCAGATATAAACAAGATCAATCAGAGTGATTTGGTGTGAAATGAATAGAGAAACTTTGATGAGTCAAAAAACAGAAACCTGAGGAGTGTTCTGCCTCTTAAAGCCACTACACACAAAGTTATTAAATGAAATGATTTTGAAAACCTGATTTAAAACAGCATTTTGGAATAGTTTTGATTACATTTTGGCCTAAAACTACTTTTAATCACACATTCATGGCAGGGGCATATGCTATGTTGTGCACTAAAAATCACGGCATCACAAGTTGGTGAGCTTCTCCAGAGTGGCACGTTTCAAGTCATACCACCCACTAATGGCTTTGTTTGCAGCCCAGTGACTGAATCAGTGACTGAGAAATCTAGTACAGCAAAACTTTAACATAAGCAGTCACGTCCACATTCAGACAGAAACTAGAGCTGCCAAGACCTTGTATTTCCATTTTATGTCATTTTTCAGTTTCTAACATCAATTGAAAGAAACTACTGTCCTTTATGTTGTGTGTAAATTCTATGATGAACAGACCAAAAGAAACGGCTCCAAATGACTTGGAAAAAGGTCTGGTTCCATTGACTTACATTAAAAGTAAAGTAGTTTTTTCCTTCTCCTGTGAAGTTATCATTATCCACTGCTAGCAGGACATTGTTTATTCTATCTCTAAGCATATTGTCAGGACAGTATAATTGGACAAAGTATACTGGACTCCATTGATATACCATTTAAAGAGAAAGAGAGAGAGAGAGAGAGAGAGAGAGAGAGAGCAAGCTAGAAGCAAACATCATTAGTATGTCTAATATGTAACTATGCGAGCTACCTTCAGGGCCTGGATGAGGAGCTGTCTGGCTGCATCAGGCAAGCAGTTCTGACAGGCTGATGTGCACACAGAGACAGACTGAGCTTCTTGATGCCTCATCCCTCATAGGGAAGCGTGTCTCTTTTCAGAGTGCATTAGACTGACTCATTTTAACAGCTTGCCTGTGTCTTTTCTGACTCAAACAAGCACCTCAAAAAAATCTGTTTGCAAGCACATTGATAATTATTGCTGAGGAGGACACGGCACAGTTTGAATCTGTAATCACACAATTCCCAGCCAGGAATCAGGATTTCCTGCCACTTTGTCTTGCTTTCCATCAGTTCCAAACAGCCCTCTCATTTGTCAAGGAAATGTTTTGCGCAATGCACACCGAAAACGATCTGCATTAAGATGTAAACAAAGTCGTTCAGAGCGCTCTGAAGAGAAACTTTGTTCCTTTACAGTCACGATAAGTAGTGGAACCACAAATATAGCCCTTTTAAGTTATTAAGAGACCCTTATTAGTCCCACAACGGGGAAATTTAACCCATCCATGAAGTGAAATACCACATACACTCTAGTGAGCACACACACACTAGTGGGCAGTGAGCACACTTGCCCGGAGCAGTGGGCAGCCCAATCCGCAGCACCCGGGGAGCAGTTGGGGGGTTAGGTGTCTTGCTCAAGGACACCTCAGTCATGTGCTGTCGGCCAGTGAACCTCATGTACTGTTGATGATGGTAAAAGAACGATAAGCTTTCTTTGGGGACTATTTTGCCTCATAATGCCCTGTGTGCACCTATCGGCCATGAACAAACCTTAAAACATAACCCCAAATCTTCTCAAACCTACTGTAAAACAATGTCTCAGGCAGTGTGTTCAGAACCCTCCATCCATCCATCCATTTTCTAAGCCGCTTCTCCGTCAGGGTCACGGGGGGTGCATTCAGAACCATTTTGCGTAAAAACTTTCTGTGAGGAACCTTTTAGAGGCGTAAAACATTTGAGATGTCTGGTACCCCTCACCGCCACCGCGACTCTAATTCTTTCTAGAATGGAGCATTTCACATCAAACCATTCTGAATGACTTTGTTTACATTTTAACGATTGAATCACACTGAAAACGTCAGTGGAATTCCCCTTTTAAGTGATGGTTGAGAAGTTGGTGGTAGGGCCACCAAAACTGTCCCCATCAGATAAACATCAAAGCTGCTTCAGATCTGAATCCACATCCATCTTTCCACTGTGAGAAGACAACTCAGCGCTGTGGGTCTGAAAGGATGTGTATCCATTCTTACTGAGAAAAGGAGCTGAAAAGTGAACTGACCGCCCCAGAGTCCAGACGTTAACATCACTTAATGTGTTTATTTGGATTGTGATAAGCAGAAAGTTGAACCAACTTCAACAACCCCATTTCCAAAAAAGTTGGGATGCTGTGCAGAATATAAACAAAAACAAAATGCAATGATGTGCAAATCATTTAAAGCCTATATTTTTCTGAAGATAGTACAGAGACCAGATGTAAAACCGTGAAACTGAGAAATTTGATTTTTTTTTTTTTATATTCGCCCATTTTGAATTTGATGCTAACAACATGTTCCAAAAAAGCTGGGACGGGAGAACAAAATGCTGGTGAAGTTGTGAAATGCTAAGAAAAACACCTGGTGGTTGATTGACAACAGGTCAATACCAAAACCAGTATTTGCTGGCCATGATCTTTGGGCCCTCAGGCAGCACTGCATTAAAAAATGACATGATTCTGTAGTGGAAATCACTGCATGGGCTCAGAAACACGTCTGAAAACCACTGCCTGTGAACACAGTTCATCACTGCATCCACAAATGCAAGTTAAAACTCTAAAACACAAAGAAGAAACCAAATATAAACAGGATCCAGAAATGCTGCCACCTTCTCTGGGCCTGAGCTCATTTGAAATGGACTGAGGGTGGAAAAGTGTCCAGTTTAGGGGGCATTAGTGCACATGGCATGGATGACGTGCATATCTGTGAAGGCCCCATTAATGCTGAATGATATTTACAGGTTTTGGCAACACATGCTGCCGTCCAGACGATGTCTTTTTCAGGGAAGGCCACGATTACTTCAGCAAGACGATGTCAAACCACATTCTGCATGTATTACAGCAGCGTTGCTCCGTATTAAAAGAGTCCAGGGGCTAAACTGACCAGCCTGCAGTCCAGACCAGTCGCCAGTGAGAACGTTTGGCACATTGTCAAATGAGAAATACAACAATTGAGCCCCTGAAACTGATAAACAGATGAAATCCTGTATCAGACAAGAACAGAAAACATTTCACTTTCAGAAGTACAGCAGCATCTCCTCAGTTCCCAAACACTTACAGAGCGCTGTTAAAGAAGAGGTGATGGAACTCAGCGGTAAACAGGACTACGTCCCAACTTTGTTGCAACATGTTGCTGGCATCAAATTCAAAACGGGCAGATATTTTTCAAAAAAACAACAGTTTCAACATTTGTAATATTTGTAACTTTGTAGTATTTTCATTTTAAAAATATGGTTCACATGATTTGCACATCATTTGCCTCCTGCCTTTATTTACATTCTGAACAGCGTCCCAACTTTTTTGGAAATGGGGTTGTAAGACTGAACTAATTAACCCTGCAGGCGTCTGAAAGCAAGTCTTCTGAAAACAAATGGAAGCTGGACACATGAATTGGTTTATATATATTTATATTATATATATATATAACTATATTAAACTTTTTTTCCTGATACCAAATGTTAAATAAATGAAGGTTGGTCTTCGTCGTCTGCACAGTGCTGCGAGTGTGAGAGTCTCTTTGTCTTAAGGACAGTGGTGCCAGTCTCATCCCAGACCCAGTTCCCCTTTCGTGGTCAGGATGAGCGATGGCCGTCTGCTCGCAGACCTAAATTGAGTATGTGTGTGCGCGTATGTGTGCGCGCTGAGGCGTTAAGGGCTGCATTCACTGTGGGCAGGAGAGGAGCCGGTTGGGACGAAGCCTCAGGGCCGAGCCTCTCTCTTTCCCAGCAATCAATAATCCATTATAAAACAACTGCATTTCACCACTCGCACACAGACACACATACACCCACACGTACGCAACTCCGCCGAGCGAAAAACTCGCATTATTATATAAACTAACACTACCTCGTCTTTAGCAGCGAGGGAGGATACAGTCGAGTGTCTGTCAAACAGCGTTTTAGGTAACTGCACTGCTCTCTGATGAGGTTATTTGTCTTATAAAAGCACGGAGGTTTTACCTTATTCTAAGTACAGTTCTGGCACAGAAGTTAATAAAAGATGAGAGTGAAATTCTTACGTTCTGCTGTTTGATAAGCAGACTTGGCTCATGACGACTTGGCTCATACTACTGTGCATGGAAACAGAGTCTTAGATGCTTTTATCACATTTCAAAAGCTATATTTACACGTTAACACTTTATCAGAGAATCAGCAGCGCCTAAATAAGCCACATTCATAAAGGTTTATTCCAACAGCTGGCAGCATTTGTAAATGTTGATGCTGATATATGACACTGCCTTGGAATAAGCCTTTATAAATGTCTGCATGGGTTTAAGCCAGCTGTCATGAGAGCCCATGTAGGTGTTGCGTATCCTTGTGAACACTTCACTGTGTTTAAAAGGCTACAGAACACCTACAAACGCCTCTCAAGACAACTGACAAACTTACAAACGTTTATACAGGCTTACTGAGGTGCTGTGCAGTCCTATGAGCACTTAAAGTGTGTATTTCCTTAGTAGTTTTAAGGCATTTAGGGTGTGAAGTATCTTTGCTCAGCAGGTTTGTTTTAGCATTATTTCTTTATTCAAGCTGGACTATGTGAATAAATAAACAGCCAGTCGCCTCTTCATTTGATTTGCTTCATCTTATTTAAAGCTGCACTATGTAAGATGTTTTTGTTCAAACTGAGAGAAGCAGCATTACTGAGTCAGGAGAGAAATACGCTATGATGACGATCAGGGGTCCGAAGCACAACCCGTGTTACAAAGTGTCCGCAATTACTGATTTCCACCAGAGAGGTCTCCAAATCCCCAAAACTTGCATAGTGCAGCTTTAATATAAGCGTTTACATGCTCTTCTTTTTTGCGAATGTTTTTGTTGTAGAGGGATGCTTTCCAGTTGATTCTCATCACTGTTTAAGAGTGAACTGTTTAAGGGTGTTACGGTTTGACAGTTTCAGTGTACCATAACCTAGGCCAAAATATCGGTTTCATGGTATCTTGCTGCTAGTGGGCTAAACCTAAGGGAAATTTATTAAGAAATATGAATATGACCTTTTGCATATGCATGTCCTTCAACCCATTACAATCCCATATAATCATACTGAAAATGTTACTTCTGTTATTTAATGTCCTTCTGATAAATAAGAGAATTTGCCGACCACTGTGTTCTCATGAGGTTAACTTCGAGCGATCATGAATGTTTGCCTGGGGGAAAAAAAAGATAATAAGCCGCCAGCGTGCAGCTCTGAGCCAAACAGCCAACTTCAACCAAGGTATGCTGCTTCATTCAGAACGCATAATCTCCGAAAGAGCTGCTGGGCGCTGCGTCAACCATGTGTTTGGTAGCTGTGTGTCTAACATTACTGGTTAGCTATGTTCTACACCGGCCTTAAGAAGTGCCTGTGACCTGCGCGCAGAGAAATGTGGAAAAGGAGCTCCAGAGTGAGCCGACAGGGTGGGAGGTCACGGCTAAAATGGGCTGAAATCCACCGTTTTAGGATGTACAACTCAGAGACGGGAATAGATGGAACTGCAAATGAATCAGTACAAAGTCACCGATGAGCTCACTGTCTAATCATACACCACGACTACCCGTGAAACCGTGACACCCAGTCATGGTTGTTTATTTGATCAGATATCGGTATCAGAATGGGAAGATGAAAATGATCACCTTTACCATAGCGCTGTGTAGCTGCTGTGCTTGAACAAACAAAAACATTGAGTTCCAGCTCCAAAGCTACTGGGAGGTTTAGGAGGTGTGTAAGTGCACATTCTCTCTCTCTCTCTCTCTCTCTCACACACACACACACACACACACACACACACACACACACACACACACACACACACACAGAGCACAACAGCAGTGGGGTTATTATTGAAACGTGCTTGTTCTCTGAGGGCTTACCTCAGCTTTGTTGACCTACTTATCCCCAGACAGTTGAGCTCATCTTGGGGCTCTATCAATGCAGGATCAGTGCATTTTTCAAATTGAGCTGTGTGTGTGTGTGTGTGTGTGTGTGTGTGTGTGTGTGTGTGTGTGTGTGTGTGTGTGTATGTGTGTGTGTGTCCTTTACCAAATGCTCTGTTTGCCCAGACGCTTGGGGAGAGTTACCCAACTACGAATGTGATGTTCTAGGACAGGCTAGACAACAGAAGAGCAAATTACTGGAGACAAAGCAGATCCTGCAGATTTTTCTTTTCTGTGCAGTGTGATGTGCGAGACTGCAGATGTAGATTTTATTGTCTTAATAACCATAAATATATATATATATATATATATATATATATATATATATGTCGCTTTCTCTGTAAGTACATATATTGATGCTTCCAAGAATATGACTGATTATGTATCCATCTATACTATAGTACAACTACTGCAACAACTACTACAACTACAACTACTAGTACAACTACTACCACTATTACTACTATTACAACAACTACTACCACTATTACTACACCTACAACAGCAACTACTACATTTACATTTAGGGCATTTGGCTGACGCTCTTATCCAGAGCGACTTACAATTTTGATCATTTTACACAGGTAGGTCAAGGTGGTGTTAGGAGTCTTGCCCAAGGACTCTTATTGGTATAGTGTAGGGGGCTTACCCAGGTGGGGGATTGAACCCCAGTCTACAGCGTAGAAGGCAGAGTTAAATAAATGAAGGCTACTACCACTACTACTATTACTACTACTACAACAACTACTACTACTATCACTACTACTACTACCGCTACTATTATTATTACCAGTACAACTACTACTACCACTAATATTACTACTACAACAACTACTACTTCTACCACTACCACTACTACTACTACTACTAGTACCACTACTACAGCTGCTACTACTACAACAACTACTACTACTAATAGTAATAATAACAATAATAGCAGTCATTTTGAGACAGACCCTAACTCTGACACTGATGTAGGAACGAAAGTGAAAGCATGTAAGTTGAAGCCTAATTTTTGTCAAATACAACAACAGAAATGCTCAGTCCAGGTTGCTGTTGAGCGTTTTATTGTTACTTTTATTAAGTGTAATGAATCTAGGAAGAATGAGTGGAATTGGGATCACACCAATTTGACCTTGGAATATCTTGGAATCTGAAATTTATACTCACTGTAAAAAGTCACTAATACTAGAAAGATCTTTATATTTGGCCAGTATTGCAAAAAACTTGCAAATTTGCGTTGGGCATCTACATCGTAAGCATTTGTAATGTAGTGATAATCACACAGAAATAAATGTTGCATCTCTCCAAGTAGATACAGTAACAAATTCAACTGTTTCTGAACGTTCATCAGCATACTGGTTATCTGCCCACAATGCTCCATTCAATACTCCAAACAAGAGGAATGTTGCTACTAACAGGGGAGGGGGGCAGGGGGGGTGGGCGGTGGGTGGCATGCACAAAAATATTAAGTTGGAACAGAAAAAAAGGAGCAGTAGTGCTGAGATACTAAAAAAATAGTATCGAAAACCTTCTTTCAAACTGTCAGAGCGTGTGATGTACAGGGTGTCTGAAAAACAAGGAAACACCCACGTAAAATCAAAACGGTTTGGCAGACGGTGATCCAAATTTAGAAATTCATGAAATGTTCCATGTTGGTGACATGCCCCCCCCCCCCCCCCCTCCCTCCCCACAGACTGTGTCTAAAACTGGATCACCGTCTGCCAGTGTTTCCTTACTTTTGAGACACCCTGTGCACTCTCAGAAATAAAGTATGAGTCTGTCACTGGGACAGGACCCCTATTGTCACTGGGGTGGGACTCTCAAGGCTCCATCTCAGCACCTTTAGTCAGAGAGCACAACTGAACCATCATCCACTGAAATGAGCTGTTCTAAGCTGTACTGACTCCACACACCCCGTACAAATATGAACTTTTCACCTCCAAAAACTGATTTAAGCTTCACAAACAGACCTTAAAACCACTGTAGAACCTTTGAGCCTGTAGAACCTTTGAATGAAAATACCTGCACAGAACCTTTATTACTAACAGTGTAACTGAATCTACTTAAACAGGACAAATGATGCTCTCTTTGTAATCAAGCATGCAGATGGCCAGTGTTCTTCAAGTGGAGATGATCAGAAAAGCACATCGTGAAGTGATGCGTTATAATGAATCAGGATAGTAAGTGTCGCCATATTGTCCACCCCTAACTCCAACTCGGACGTTATATATCTAACCATGCTTTCTGTGAGCTGAATCTGTGCGACTCCTGGGGCAGCTATAGTGCTGTTTTGGAAGCTTTAAGTAGCCACTACGCTTTTTTTTTACGCCACTTGAAAATGTCAGCTGCTCGTTACACTGCATGATGAACGGATCAATAGAAATAGGTCACATTGCTTCCTGTTCAATCAAGGTACAATAAAACAAGCTCTTGTTACGACAGCGGCAACTAAGTCTACAGTTACTCTGCATCTTAAAGGGGACTGGATTTTTCACATCTTCGGCATATTCCTACAACTGAGATCTAAGAGTGGTTTGGTTTGGCTCATTGTGGAGAAACATACAGATGTCTTTACCGTGGTGGTGAAAGGAACCAGGGGTCGCTATGACTACAACACAAATATAGCCGTCTTATTTACTACCAAACACCACCAGAGAACCTACACGAGTTGTATATGTAATGTAAAATAGTGATAAATCTTGGGGTCACAGCACTCTGCATGTACCCCTCCAACATGAATGGATTGTAAAGAAAGTGTTTTAAGTGCAATGTCTCAGTATTAGTTACCATTTCAGAGGCGTTCGACTCTTCAGACGTCTGGTTCCCATCACCACCAATCCTGATTCTCAAGAATGAAATTTTACACCACTCGGAACGACTTTGTTTATATCTTAATGATTGAATTATCCAAATCACTGGAAGAATTACTGGAATTCCCATTTGAGATGAGCCACTGATTGTTTATCAACACGTTTCACGGAATTCTCTCTGTGGTAAACGTGTAAAGCACATAAAGGGGGCTCTCCTATTCCATGTCTGAAACTATCCAGAGGACCCGAGATCCCCTGGCCAACAATCGCATTGTGTGTCTCGCACTAGAACTGTCAGAATAGCTCATGTCCATACCTCCTCTCAGCAGCAGGGGGTAAGGCAGCACCATTGTTGGGGATTGGGGTCTAGGCTATGCCAGGACCCTGAAACTTGTCTTCGCTGGGAAGACAAAGGGGGTCCCCTTATGGTCCCGTCTCAGCTCAGTCCGAGCCGGGTCCCCACTGCCACTGGTCAATGGCGATGTGGATGGGGCCCTGATGCTGCAGAGTTGGGCCTACGTGGAGCGTAGCAGGGGGCTGAGGCTAACGCTGTCAGTTTAGATTACGGCCGAGTGCAGGGGTTGCTGCCGTTGAGGTAGTTAATGAGGATGGGCGTTTTGACTATATTTGCTGTTTAAATATCTGTTAGATAAAAGTAAAATGTTATTATGTAATTAATGACGTAGTTATGTAGTCCATTTACATTCTGTACAGGTTCAAGTCTGCACCTTTGACCTGGTTTGCTCATTTGTTTCAATGGCAAGCAAATGCAAAAAGAGTAAAGAATGTTTTTGTTGTTGTTTTTATTTATTTATTTATTTTCAGTGAAACAAGACTGTATACGAGCACACTTAGATAAAATGTGAAATTGACAAGGTTAGAATTGGGGCCCAGATGATATGAAAAAAAATTGTGGCTCATACTTACAGTGACTTTTTAAGCAGTTAAAGAGTCTGAGGTGGTGTCAAGTCAACCTATATGTACCTATATGTGTGTGTGTGTGTGTGTGTTTGTGTGTTGTTGTTGTTGGTACAAAACCTCATATCTCCAAAATGGTAACTTTACAGGAGAAGGAAAAAATCTACTTAACTTATATAGTAAGTCAATGGAACCAGAATTTTTTCCAAGTCATTTTGGGCCGTTTCTTCTGGTCCATCGATCATGAAATTTCCATACAATGTAAAGAGCAACAGACATTTTCAAATCATGTCAAAAACTGAAAAATGTCAAAAATGGACATACAAGGTTTTATTACGACAGCAGCGAGATAAGAGATATGATATGTATGAAAATGTGATTAAACAAAAAAAAAGTTGTAATAATAATTAAAACGCCATAAATGTACAGTCATACATAAAATAAATATTGTGGCACTGGGGTGGGGAGTCGAGCTTCCAGAATTCTTTGTGGTTTTGTCCATACTTTACTTTTTTTCTCAGTTCTGTTCATTAAAACTTTGTCACTCTAATCTTATACACATTTACGGCATTTGGCTGACGTGCTTAACCACAGTGACTTACAATTTGATCATTTTTACACAGGTAGGCGAAGGTGGTGTTAGGAGTCTTGCCCAAGGACTATTGGTATAGTGTAGGGAGGAATCCCAGGCAGGGATTGAACCCCAGTCTACAGCACAGAAGGCGTTACCCACTCCACTATCCAAACATCTAAACTATACAAAACATCTTCTTAGTCTGACTATGATGATATTTCCATTCAGCCTGTATTGTACACACACACTGGACTCCTTGTTGGCACAACTGTGTGAAGTTTCCTCAGGAGATCATGAGTTTGAATACCAGCAGCAACACAACTATGGACTGTATATTATCACCCCACTGATGCATCGGTCGGGCTCTAATTTGACTACCAATCAAATGAATGAACACTGAAATGAGTTTCATATGTCTGCGAATAATGAGGCCGATCTGTAGACGTTCTAATTCCAGAGGTTTGTAATGGGAGGTAAACTGAGCCGACGGTCAGCAACAGTCTTGGTATGAAGCTACAAAACCCCAGTGCGTATTTATACTGAAAGGATCATGAGTTAAAACTGTGAGGGGAGAGGAGACAACAGTTTCCATTCAGTTAGCACGTGAAGTCATTGGTACAGCCTGCTCATGGTGAAGGGTCCCTTTGTTCACTGCTGTTTGTTAACTAGAGGCCGAACATACAGAGCCTAACTTTGAGTCCTCATGCTGCCCACAGACACAAAAAACTAAAGAGAATATATCGCAAAGACGTCAGAAGAAACACTCATATCTCCATCCATATCTCCTGTTGTTCTTTACGCTGTGTGTAAATTTCATGACCAACGGAATAAAAGAAACGGCACAAGATGACTTGGAAAGACGTCTGGTTCCATTGACTTCCATTAAAAATAAAGCATGTTTTTTCCTTCTCCTGTAAAGTTAAAAGTTGGAGATACGAGGATTCGTTCCAACAACAGCAATATGTTCCATGTGAAAAAGTTCCTTCGGCTGACACTGATGGTAAACAGCACTGTATGCTTACTATCAGCAGTGGTGGAAACGGGCCAGAACACACTAGAACGCCACTCTGAGAGCAAAAACCAGGAAGGAATGGAGGTTCTGTCTGAGATTTCAAACAGGATAAAGGAAAACTGCCTCCAGTAGAAGTTTTTACACCGTTTCTAATCCATGTGCATGAAACGAAGTATAATTTATTGTGTTGGACGCATCCAAGTCCAGCCTACGGTCCATTCTGCCAAAGGGAGGTTGTAGTGCTTTAGTAACTGATGTAAGAGGAACAGTAGAGTGGAGAGTTTATCTACATATGGACCATTTACTGTTTCATTTAATTGTGCACACACACTTGAAGGGTTCTTTGCATGGTGAAAGGGTTCTTCAGATTGATGGAGAAGGTGTTGTGTATGGTTCTGTACAGAACCTTTTAGAAAATGTGTGTATATAGCACCAGAAAGGGTTCTGTTACTGCTACAAACCTGAAAAGCAGAACCCTTTTTGGTGCAGAACTAACATCTGAAAAGAAGCAAGAAATGGTTCTACATAGAACTCATGGTTCTCAATAGATGTGGCCAAACTGGGACAGAGAGTAAAATTTGACCGCATGGCCACAAAAACATATCGCTGCATCATCAGGAGGTTGTGAGGTCAAATCCCAGTGTATTCAAAAAGATAACGATATTGTTGAGGATACCCATAAAAGCACGTTTTATCAATTTTAATGGCCAAATATATTCGTGATCGGGCTTTAACTGAGTAAGGATTCATATATGCCTGGTGGTTCTAGTCCTAGGTGTCTGTAATCGACAGAAAAGTAGCAGTAGCTGCTGTAGGAACTGTAGTGAGGTGTTCATTTTTCAAGAACATTTCCAAAAAGATTAGATGTAAAATAATCATCTTGCATAAAGAAGGAAACAACTGAAAATAATCAAATTTCCAAAACTGGAGGTAAAAAAAATGATTAAACGCCACTTAGAAAATGAGACTCCTAACAACCACCCGGAAGACCTGGTAGACACCAAAACTGCACCCATCAGATAAACAGCGCTTAAAGCTTTGATCTCTGAGAGAGAGGAGAAGATCAAGCTGCTTCAGATCTGAAAACATCCACAGGTGTTTCTGTCCTTCCTTCCACTGTGAGAAGACCACTCAGCGCTGTGGGTCTGAAAGGACGTGTAGATGTTCAAGAAGAACCTCACTGAGAAAAGGAGACGGACGCATCAAACAAAGAAGCTGGACCACCCCAGAGTCCAGACCACAGCACCACTGAATGTGGCTGGGATTTCTTCTGAGACTGAACTTTTCAGGCAGGTTTCTTAGAAAAGCTGAAAGCAAGTCTCAAAAATGGCAGATAAAGTCAAAGAGTGGTCAAGCTAAATATAGATATGATATTAGCTGCTGAGACGTCTGTGTAATTTTCTGTTTAATATCTGTTTTGCACTTTTCTTTCTGGTACTGATGAATGAATAATTTGCACTTAATGGCTGTTTTGGCTGGAAATGAAATAAAAGAAAGGTGGCCTTTGACTTTTGCACAGTACTGTAGGCAATTTAAAAGGTATTTAGAGGAGCTTTGGAAACACTTAAGGGCGACAAACTGCTACAGCCTCTTATCAGTGGGCCGAGGAAGTGGGATACTTTCCATCACTTATGCTCTTTGTTAGTGTTTAGGCTATGATGGGATGTTTGTGACTCTGTTTCCACGGCAGCTGTTACTCTGGGTTACATGCAACCTTCGCTTCGCCCTCCCCACCCATCTTAGCTCTGCACTTCATCTGATACATCTGCATTAGAGACTCTCTCTCTCTCTCTCTCTCTCTCTCTCTCTCTCTCTCTCTCTCTCTGTGTCTCTTTCACTCTCTCCCTCCCTCCCTCTCTATCTCCCTATCTCTCTCTCTCTCTCTCTCTCTCAGTACAAGCAGTACAGTCTCAGTCAGCAGATCAGTCTGAGTTGTCCTAACTGAACCTGCATTCCTAACGCAGCCTATACGTCTCATGACCGACTAATTAAATCACAATTCAATGATAAAACATTAATCGCTCGCCATATGCTGGAGGAAATGGTTTGCAAAAGCCGCACAGAAGCAGAGATCTAGATTTAGAAGCTTGCACCGATAATGCACTAACAAATAACCCCCACACAAACAGATTATCAGCGGAAAGAAGGAAATAACAGCACGCGCAGGCCCATATCTCTAGCATGCAGCCCTAAGCTAGTGCTCCATTCTTTCTCTCTGCGCTCTTTTCTCATGCTGATGAATAGCCATGACCAGTCAGCTGTCCACACGTTTATTCAACCTGACGGCCAGACCAGCTCAGCACAAACGCCCCATGCTCTGGACGCTGCTCCTCTGCTCCGAGCCAGTGTGTGTGTGTGTGTGTGTGTGTGTATGAGCTCTAAGCCATCGCGGCCGGGTGCACGTTTGTGTGTCTGTGTTTGTGTGCATGTGACGCTCTTTGTCGTTGTGGATAAGAGAGAATGAGCAAGATAAAAAGAGGAGCAGCACTCACCACTGACCCCTCACACATATGTTCCCTCTGACAGACGACACTCACACCAAAGGCTTCGGCGCTGCACACATGCCTGTCCAGTACAGTGTAACAGTCAGAGAACATTTCACATGCAGTCAAAACAGCTAATGCACCACAACAATGACTTAGCAAGAGAAAATGTCTTAAATGTAGTCGATGTGTTTAATATTTCTCACTACGAGGTTGTTGTAAGAACAGATTAGGATTATTTGTATAAGTCAACTTCTATACGGTTTGACTTGGTCAGTGTCTCATTCCATTGGCAATTAACTTCACTTGTTTTGAGAAATAAATCATTTCGCTTAATTCAAGACAACATGTACAATTATCTTTACTTTGACTAGATAAAATGATGTAAAAAAGGGTCTAGAAAAAAGTTTCATCATCTTAAGTGATACTTATTAGTCCCACAAACAGGGAAATTTCACCTCCGCATTTAACCCATCTATGAAGAGAAACCCCACATACACACTAGTGAACACACACACACACGGGGGCAGTGAGCACACTTGCCTGGACCGGTGGGCAGCCCTATCCATGGCAGTTGGGGGTTAGGTGTCTTGCTCAAGGACACCTCAGTCATGGACTATCAGCTCTGGGGATCAAACCAGCTACCTTCTGGTCACAGGGCCGGTTCCCTAACCTCCAGCCCACGACTGCCCCGCGTTATAATACTCATGATCTTAAAACTTAAAATATTAAACATGTTTTTCAAATCTTTGTAATTAATGGCTGTTTTAATGGGAACTTCACTGAATGAACGATGGTCTCAGAGTCTTGCGCAGTACCTGTATGTGTGGTTCTCCAGACATTTGCCACTGTTCCCTAAGCTCTGGCTGACTTTCAGACCAATATTTTAGGGAGATTCAAGTTCTGATAGCTGATCATTTTGGCTGGTGTGACTTTTCACTGTCAAAAATAACAGTTTAGTTCTCAGGTGCCACTTTCCTAAAACTCCTAACAGCGCGGGACTCACTAAGACTGTCGTAATGTAAATAATATTGACAAGGACCTGATAGTTCGGCCAAAAATGAAAATAAAAAATGAAAATTTTGCCCCATGGCCCAAATTTCGTTTGGCATGTGACGTTCACTTCGTTAGTTTTTGGCACTGGAGCAACAGGGCTAATGTAGCTGACAGGTAACGGAAGCTAAAAGCCAGACTTTAGCATTGTGCCTGTCTAAATCATCACACACTGTGTCGGTTTTTCAGGTAATCTCAAATAGACAAAAACAGACTTGCTTATGGAGTTTGCAACACTGCTCTTTACAAAAAATAGACAAAAGTAGACACTAAATTATTCAGGCTTTTAAAGGTGGATATTGGATATTTATGTTCACTTATAATATTACAATATAATTATAATTATTATGTGCCAAAATGGTCACAATTCCTTTCTATAATACCATTTATCCCTTGGAATTGCCAAAGGTTTTTGCTCTTGTGCCTTTAAATTAGTAATAAGATAAGTGAGCTCTGTTTTGATTGGTTGCAGTGTATTTTAACACTCCTTAGAACTTCCGCATGAATGGGCGGAGCTAAATTGCTCTAGGCTGAATGATGTAAATGTGTTGGTGTATGTGACGTCACAGAAACTGTGAATTCAAAATAGGATACATTTGCTGTGGTTTCCCTTTATTCAGACTGTGGAGCTCTTTGTAGTTCTACAGTTACAGACTGTAGTCCATCTGTTTCTCTGATACTCTGTTACCCTGTTCTTCAGTGGCCAGGACCCCCATGGACCCTCACAGAGCAGGTACTGTTTTGGGTGGTGGATCATTCTCAGCACTGCAGTATCACTGATGTGGTGGTGGTGTGTTAGTGTGTGTTGCACTGGTGCAAGTGGATCAGACACAGCAGTGCTGCTGGAGTTTTTAAACACTGTCCACTCTATTAGACACTCCTACCTTGTCGGTCCACCTTGCAGATGTAAAGTCAGAGATGACGGCTCATCTGCTGCTGCACAGTTTGTGTTGGACATCCTCTAGTCCTTCATCAGTGGTCAGCGGACGCTGTTGGCTTGATATTTTTGGTTGGTGGACTGTTCTCCAACCCTATTCTCCAACACTGAGGTGTTAAAAAGCTCCAGCAGCACTGCCGTGTTTGATCCACTAGGACCAGCGCAACACACACTAACACACCACCACCACGTCAGTGTTACTGCAGTGCTGAGAATGATCCACCACCCAAACAGTACCTGCTCTGTGAGGGTCCATGGGGGTCCTGACCACTGAAGAACAGGGTAACAGAGTATCAGAGAAACAGATGGACTACAGTCTGTAACTGTAGAACTACAGAGTGCAGCTATACAGTAAGTGGAGCTGATAAAATGGACAATGAGCACAGAAACAAGGATCTGCAAATATTTTAGTAGCACTTCTAATGTAAATTTCCCTTTTGTCCGAACTGCAGCTTTAAAGAAAAAGACAATTGGAAATATAATAGAAAGTAAACTCAACAGCTTGGCTCTGGCCCAGAGCAAAACCTCAGCCTGGCTCAAGAGTCCCTCCCCTGGATCAGGATGTGAGCGTTAGGAGGGTGCGATGGGCATCTGCTGATAAGATTATGCTGCTGCTCTGACTTATGCTCCACTGAAGCACATTAACAGAGAATCTAAAAGTAGGCCTGCTGGTTCAGGCTCTGTTCTCCTGAATCAGCCCTGAGTTTTCTTTCTTCCAGCATGCGGAGGCTAAGATCGATACCTCTATCTACGAATCATCAATTCAGTTTTAATCTTCTTCACGTGGTGGCTGAGATTCTTGGGCAGGACCTGACCCAGGATCAGTTCTCTGTAAACACAGGCCTTTGGCTGTCCAGTGTGGATTACGCTGTGTGCGCTGTGGAGGAGAGAGCGCTCCCTACCTCCCTGCAGCATCCCCGGCCAGGGCCACTCCCCAAAGCCTGAGCTGTTACACAACCAATAAGCGAGGATTATTCTCGTTGCCATTCTACGTACATGCCGTCTGATGCATGAGATTTGGGCTTTGCAAACAACCTGCGCTGAGCAGTTCTGACTGACAGTACCAGCTGGAATCAAACGAGTATCTAATATTTCACGTGTATTTTAACGGCTTTTACTCGGTCACTTCACTTCTTACACACACAATGAATCAATTGACTTGCATTAAAAGTAAAGCAGGTTTTTTCCTTCTCCTGTAAAGTCACCTCCAGCAGCACTTCTGTGTCTGATCCACTCATGCCAGCACAACACAGACTAACACACCACCACCACCTGCAGTGCTGAGAATGATCCACCGCCCAAATAGCACCTGCTCTGTGAGGGTCCATGGGGGTCCTGACCACTGAAGAACAGGGTAACAGAGTATCAGAGAAACAGATGGACTACAGTCTGTAACTGTAGAACTACAGAGTGCAGCTATACAGTAAGTGGAGCTGATAAGATGGACAGTGAGCGTAGAAACGAGGAGGTGGTCAGAATGTTACGCCTGATCGATGCATGAATTAAATAGAAAATTACCAAGAAGCCTCAACAACTAAATGTATTATCACTTATTTTAGTGTTTTGTGTCCCCTCGTTGTCTTTTTTGCAGCAAGCAAAGCAAAACTAGTTTTGTTCAACTCAAAAAAATACACTGACTGAAAAAATCGTTCCTTCAAGGTATTTAATGAGGTTGAATATAACTAATTTACTTGTTACCACAAGTCATTTTTTAGGTAGATTTTTTTTACAGTCTTCTTTTCAGGAGACTCACTTTCGGTTTTTAAAGAAATCTGCAGGGATGTTTTTCCACACAATCCAATAAATCCCAACCACATTCAGTGGTGTTGAGGTCTGGACTCTGGGGTGGTCAGTCCATCGTTCAGCTTCTTTGTTTCATGTTTCCGTCTCCTTTTCTGACTCAGGTTCTTCTTGAACGGCTACACGTCCTTTCAGACCCACGGCGCTGAGTGGTCTTCTCCCAGTGGGAGGATGGATGTGGATTGTTTTCAGATCTGAATCAGCTTGATTTTCTCCTCTCTCTCAGAGATGAAAGCTTTAAGTGCTGTTTATGTGATGGGGGCAGTTTTGGTGGCCTTGGATTTTTGCTTCCTCTATAAATCTCCTCAGCAAAATGAACAACTGGTGCTTAACGGCTGTTCTGGCTGGAAATGAACCCAATGAAAGGTGGTCTCTGACTTTTGCACAGTATTGTAGATGTCTGCAAAGTGTCCTGGTCAAGTCACTGCAGAGGTTTGCCACCGTACGCCAGTCTGAGCCGTGATTCTGCCACGTTAACAACTGAAATATCTAGACTGACTGTTGTCTTTTAGCTGTTCTCTTTGTTCTGGAGGGTAATTGCTGCACACAGGCAGGCTCCGGTTTGGTCGACGTGGTTTGGGGCTGGACTATAATCTGGTGGCATTAACTTGCTCTCTAAAAAAAGCTCTCTCAACAGGGATTAGATTATCATGGTAAGGTCAGCTCAGACGCTCTCTCTCTCTCTCTCTCTCTCTCTCTCTCTCTCTCTCTCCCATTTTCTATCACCCTCTCTTCCTCGCATGTTAGCAGCATCAATCACGCATACCCTGGAAAGGGCAGAGAAGGAACCAGTTGAGTTGTTCTCCATCTAAATCTAACCGTTTCCCCACCCCCCCCCCCCCCCCCCCCCCCCCACACCCCGTCTCCACAGCCAGGCTTCAACACCCGACGCCCGTATTGATTGCTATATTTACAACTGGACTCGACCCTGTGTTGTGCTTGTCTGCACTTGGTGTTGGTATGGAGACGTAGCTTGGATGGGGAACAATGCCGTTTGGACAGGAAACTGGAGTCATACCAGGTTAAATGGAGTTGATAAGTGCCTATTCAACAACTGCCAGCATGTCCCTCCCAGTCATTCACACAGAAGCTCATTTACATCGAAACGGCTATGAAATGCTGCATTTACTGGGCTATATGATCCAACTAGGGTCTAGTTACTACGACACTAGAGATGCACACGGATGCTTGGATAACAGTTACAGATGCCAGTATTCAAGTACTGAAATCACTATTCAAGAAGAAGAGGTTTGGAAAGAATAACAGCTGATGTATAACGATAAATGATAAAGCCTCAAGTGACAGCGAACCAACATACAATATGATAAAGTAAAACATTTTTCAGGAAATAATTTAAGTTATTATAAATAATAATCAACTTCAACAAGTATTCCGCCAAGACAACTAGGCCTAGTTCCTTTAGTGTATGCTATTGTTGCCAAGCAATCATGGACCCTTCACTACAGCCTTTACTGCAGTCTGAAACTTTTTGTCGTATAGCAATGTACATATGATGTCACAGCACAGTTTAGTGCAAACACTTTCACTTTATAAGTACTTTAAGGTCACCAAATCACCCCCACGAGTCTTATTTAGCACCAATCCAGCGGTGCCCGTCTTCTCACGCTGGGGCTGAATCTCAAACGGCTCCCTGCTCCCTACATAGTGCACTACAGAGGAATTTATATACTGGATTCTGCAGCCCAACAGAGCAAAACATCGCAAAGAACTAGTCATTTGGACTCATGCACACTCGACAAGTGATGCACTGTTTGGCTGTAGAGGCTAGGATTTCTAAACTTTCATAGCTAGCGCACTATTTAGGGAGCACAGAGCCGTTTGGGATTCAGCCAGGGTGTAACATGACTTCTGGAACATCTGAAGCATGTAGTCCATTCAAGGGACAAGTTTTAGACTTTTATACCGTTGTACCGTTAATCAAACCATAAGTGTTTTAATTCAAGCCTGTGAATTTTATCCTGTTACCTAGCTGACCAGCCTAGCTCTAGTTAAGAACATAAGTCGCCAGCCGTTCAGTTTAACCAGAAAACGGATTATACATAAGTGCACTGGGTGGTCCATACAAGCAGCATAAGAGTCAAAGATTAGGCCATTAATAGCGCAAGGACTTTTCCGTGCCATGGCGGAGGGATATACAATTCCAATTGTGTGGTGGTCATAGGTGTGTGTATATCGTGGATTTTACAACGGCTTCAAACGTGGCTCAGCCAATAAGATTTCAGGATCGGAACTATCTGTTTTATAAATCATGATATAGCACTGATATTCCTTCTCCTTGTAAAGCCCACTGCCAACAATCTACATCATGAAAAAAGAAAAGAAAATTCACGTAAGTTCAATGTATTTTGGAACAAAACTTGTACAGGTATATCATATATATATATATATATATATATATATATATATATATATATATATATATATATGGGTTAATGTATAATATCAGTAGCCCATATATGTAAACAGAGCCTAACAGGACAGTAAAATACAACCGTTTGCTCATATTTGGCAGTAAGTATATGTATTATATCACATGAGTGCTTCAAACTGAGTGCACTGCCAAGAGCACATTGTTAAGGAAGTGCCTCAGGAGTCAGCAATAGCCTTGTTGACTAGGCAACCTACTCTCGTTGAACGTTACCTATGCGCATAAACAATAATACACATTTCCATCAAACTAACATGTTCCTCTGAGCAGGAAATACCTCATGTAGAACGTGACGGGTCTCCATCAGCATCATCCAGTCAGCTCTAGTGTTAGCTCATTAGCTGCTCTGAAGAGGCAGCCCCCACTACAGATCTGTTCATCTGTTCATCCCTGTGGTTAACGAATATAATCATTAATGCTTACAGATATTTGACTATCAAAATGAACCAGAAGGCAGTAGCGCCAATTAGCTACTATAACACCAACCGTGTAAACAACCCCAGATTGATGGATTCAATCTGGGGGGACATCAACCCCCTTGATGGATTCTTCTCCCTCACCTACGTCCAGTACACCTATAACACTTGCCTTTGCACATCTAGTCTACGTTTGACACCTGTACCTACTGACTGTCTTTTACTGTCTTTTGTCTTTGCTGTTTACTATGCGTCTTTTATTACTGCACTGGAAAAGTAGCCGGATAGTGTTTCGTTATACTGCACTACCCTGTATTGTATAATGACAATAAAGTTGAATTGAATTGAATTAGATTAGTCTCCAATTGTCATGTCAGGCGAAATGCTATTATATCCAGTGGGAAAGGAGTTGAAGCCACTTAAAGAAGCACTAACCTGTGTTCTCTATGCCTCAGCCTAACATTAAAGCATTCAAAAAAGACAGAAAAATGTCTGATTTTATACAGAAATGTCGACCGTTGGCTGTAAATTCCCAAACTTGTGATGATGCTAATGACACACTGCAAGACTAAATTGCTAAACTGTATGTTTCAACCTGGCTTCCACCCTTTTTGTGTGAAGGCAGTGTGTACTGTTGGTAGGCTCCACTCCCATGTCCTGTGGTAACATGATCCCTATGTAAAAGTACCAATAAATAAAACACCTTCACTGATGAGCCGGCATGAGTGCTGTGTATTTCTGTCCCAGCTTGTTGGCCAAAAGAGCGTTTGGTAGAATTTCTCCCGCAGTCTGCGCTCAAAGGCCTTTCTTCAGTGCAACATAACGGCTGCTTGTGAGCTTAGGTGCGACCCAAATGTGGTGATAACGGTGAACACTGCAGCAACTCTCCATCATTTGCATGTTCACCGAACACTTGACTGTTTCCGAAAGGACGATACTGCGTGCGCTTTACACGCAGCCAACCTTCAGGGTTTAGTGACCTTGAAGGCCGCCCAAGAGGGACACACTTCCTCAGCAGCAGTCTGCCGTCCTCTGTGAGAAGATCTGTCCTTGGCGAGAGACTTGATCGCGGTCATGGAGGCAGCGAGAGGGCCAGCGGCCAGATGCCGTTCTCACGGCCCCATCCGTATTGTTTCGCTCCGCGTTTATTTATTAATGCTGAGTCACACGGTGGCGTCTCTCGCTCTCCGAGCACTGTTTATCATAGCAGAACAATGAAGCTAGCTGGGGGAAAACAGCGCTATGACACATGTGCTCCCAATCATAACAAGATGGCATTTCCTCTGCTCAGGCTACGGTTACAGATATGACTTCAGGCGGATTCTGGAGGGACGATTTGTCGTGGAATCGAATTTCAACTGTCATGTTATGGATTTCTGGAAAAATAAAATAAAAAGGAAAAAAAGATTTTTAAACTATACATTTGGCCTCGGGGTGCAACGCTGCCATCTCTGATGCAAGAACTGTCTTAGGTTTCCTAAAAGAGCCGGTTTTCTCTAGGATGCCTGGCAAGAAACGGTAATCTAATACTCTTAATGCCATCCCTTTCTCTTTGTTCCTGTTTCTGGTCTGTTCACAGAAGGTCTATCTTTCTAACCCCATCTACCATCTGTCTTGTGCATGTGTGTGTGTGTGTGTGTGTGTGTGTGGTACATTTACTAAAAAGTCGAGAGTTTTCGACTTCCTGTTTATGAAGTGAGCGGCCGAGTGCAACAATGGGGCGGAATTTGGATGGGGGCAGTGGAGAGGATGCCTACAACCCATCCTCCAGGGGCAAAGTTTCACTTTGCCACTCTTACCAACAACAATAACACAGGAACAGCAGCACTCAGAGAGGAATGACTGCGGTGCGTTGACATATTGGAGGTTATTAATTAAGCGTAACGTCCACAGGCGGTTCTGAGTAACAGGCCATTTGAGCAACAGCTTCCTTCCACTGCACTGTCTTACGCAACAAAGCAGATTAAACAGGGGTGGCTGCAGAGAAAACAGCCACTGAATGTCACTGTATGTTTGTTTATTGGCGTATTTACTCTATAGACTCCCATCAGCCACCGAATCTCTTGACTTTGTAGGAGTTTGTGGGAGAATCTTTACCGATTAAAGGAGAAACAAGAAATACAGGCTCAACTGAACTACAGAGAATCATGTACACATCCTTACGAAAGGTTCTTGGAGGAAAGCCACAGAAGAACCACATTCGCCTCCCTAAAAAGGCAACCTAAGGGGCCTTCCTGGAAGATTTACATTGGGTGGAAGTTCCTTAAGTGGTTCTTCACACTCGGACAACCCACAGCAAAACATGGTTCTCTAAAGCAGAGGGTCCCAACCACCAGCCTGTGGACCGGTACACACTGTGGATCTCTTGATACCAGGCCGGTGAGCAGTGAGCACAGGGTTAATAATCCAACTACTGAATGACACTTTATTATAGTCATTAATGTAATCAATATTATTATCTTCTTTTGGCTGCTCCCTTTAGGGGTCGCCACAGCGGATCATCTGCCTCCATCTTGCCCTATCCACTGCCTCCTCTGCTTTCACACCAACCATCTCCATATCCACCTTCACTACATCCATAAACCTTCTCTGAGGTCTACCTCTTCTCCTTCTACCCGGCAGCTCCATCTCCAACATTCTTTGCCCAATATATCCACTATTCCTCCTCAACACATGTCCAAACCATCTCAACCTGGCCTCTCTGGCTTTATCTCCAAACTGCTCCACCTTCACCGTCCCTCTGATCTGCTCATTTCTACTCTTAATGTAATCAATATTATTATATCTTTTTTTATTATTTAAGGCTTATTTAGTCCAATAGATTACACAAAAATATCGTTCAATATGTCATTTTAAACATGTGGGCCTGCAACTGTTTTACTTCAGTTTACTCACCTTTTAAAGTGCCTTTTTGATGTTTTTAGTTATTGTTGACTTATTTATGTTAATATTGCTGAGCTATAGTGTTACATCTTTTGCTATAATTAATTAAATAAATAAATGTATATGTATCCTTATTTTATCTCATTTATTATGTTGCTATACTGGTGTCATTTTAACATTTTTTAAATTTACTGCCATGATTATTAATACTTTTAGCATTTGTTATGATTTTCCGTTTTAACTTCTCAATCGCTGATCTCTGTATTGGCTTGGCTACATTGTAAATCAGGGTCTCCCTCGATGTACTCCGAGTACAAAGTTCCCTCAAAGTTCAGATGAAGGTTGATTGATTGATTGATGTGCGTTGCTGACGGCTGCTTTCAGTTACCATTTAAAAAATTATTATCATGATAAACAATACACTTTCCGGAGCATATTGTGGATCTCATCAGAACATAAGAAACTGTGTGTTTCATTCCGAAAAAGTATAACTGCTCCTATTTCATTTGAGTTGAAGGTTTAATTAACTGGTGTTTAAGCGCAATGGGCCCTTGGCTTTTAAGCATCGCCTTCCAAAGATTCCAAAATGGATGGATTAATAAAAAAAACCTGAAAACATCAAACTTTTTACTGGGGTTAAACCTCGAGACGCCGAAAAAGGAAAAGCACTATTCAATACATAAAACGCTAATTTGCCATAAATCCATCGTGTGTGGTTTTCGGAGAGAAGCCAGACAACGAAGCCTTGAAGAAGTCCAGCTCCTTCACACTTTGGAGACCAGCACCAAACGACAGGCTGATCACGTGAGTTGTGCCACCAGCACACACCAAACCTTCCAAAGCTCCGTGAAAACCACAGTGGGCTTCGGTTTGGTCCACGGTGTTAAATGTGTTGGGAACCCCTGCTCCAGATTACCATCCATTAAAGGGTTATTCTATGGCACTGCACAAAGCGGCGGTGGAAAATATGGACACTATTCTATTATTGTCGTGATAAACAATACACTATCTGGAGCATGTTGTGGATCTCATCAGAACATAAGGAGCTGCGTGTTTCATTAAGAAAAGTATAACTGCTCCTGATTAATTTGAGTTAAAGGTTCAATTAACTGGGGTTAAGTGTTTAAGCGCAATGGGCTCTTTATTTTTAAGCATAGCTTAAGCAAAGATTCCAAAATAGATGGATTAATTTGGGAGCTTTAAGAATGTCTTCACTGTAAAAAAACAAAACACAATGTAGACACACACACACACACACACACACACGGCCCCTTTTACCTTCAGAACTGCCTTAATTCTTTGTAAGTAAGTAAGTAAGTAAGTAAACATTTATTTATATAGCACTTTTCTAAGCACAGCTACAAAGTGCTTCACAAACAACAAGTACTAAAAATAGAATGATAAAACAAAACAGATACATATAACTATAAAAACAGTACAGCTATATTCATAAACAACATAAAGCTGACATAAAACCATAAAAACAATGCAGCACTATCCAATAAATAACAAAAGCATCACCTGTGACCAAAAGCTAATGAATAGAGATGTGTTTTGAGTCTTCCTTTAAAAATGTCCTTTGATCCAGCTAGTCTAACATCCAAAGGCAGAGCATTCCACAACTTGGGGGCATACACAGAAAAAGCACAATCTCCCTTTCGTTTCCGTTTTGTCCTAGGGACCACTAAGAGCCCCTGACTAGATGACCTTAGTGATCTGGTACTAGGATACGGTGATAATAACTCTGAAATATATTTTGGCCCATCACCGTGCACCGCCTGGTATGTTAAAACCAAAATTTTGAACTGAATTCTAAAAACAACAGGCAACCAATGTAGAGATGCCAGTACAGGGGTAATATGCTGCCTTCTTTTAGTCCCGGTAAGTACCCGGGCAGCTGCATTCTGAACCAGCTGCAGCCGTGCCATTACCCCTTGATTAAGACATGTAAACAGTGCATTGCAATAATCAAGTCGTGATGATACAAAAGCATGAATGATCTTCTCTGTGTCCTGGAAGGAGAGCATTTTCTTGATTTTGGCAATATTTCTCAGTTGAAAATAACAGGCCTGCACCAGCTTTGTTATATGCATTGAGAAATTAAGATCTGAGTCAAAGATGACTCCGAGGTTTCTGGGATAAGGGTTTATCTGTGAAGCCAATAACCCAAGTTCCTTCTTTAGGTTATCAGCAACCTTTTGAGAACCCAGAACCAATACTTCTGTTTTCCCGTCATTTAATTTGAGGAAATTTGTGACTTTCAACAAGGTGTTGGAAACGTTCCTCAGAGATGTTGGTTGGTTATTTGAGTTGTTGTTGCTTTTCTATCATCTGGAACCAGTCTGCCCATTCTCCTCTGACCTCTCACATCAACAAGGCATTTTTGTCCACACAACTGACCGCTCACTGGATGTTTCCTCTTTTTGGACCGTTCTCTGTAAACCCTGGAGATGGTTGTGCGTGAAAATCCCAGCAGATCAGCAGTTTCTGAAATACTCAGACCAGCCCGTCTGGCACCAACAACCACGTCACGTTCAAAGCCCCTTAAATCCCCTTTCTTCCCCGTTCTGATGCTCGGTCTGCACTTCAGCAAGTCGTCTTGACCACCTCTACATGCCTAAATGCAGTGAGTTGCGGCCGTGTGATTGGCTGATTAGCTATTTGTGTTAAGAAGCAACTGAACAAAGTGGCCAGTGAGTGTATGTGATCAATACATAATCAATACATCTATCCATAATACTTGGTTCTTAATGCAAAAGGCTAGCAGGACAATTCAAAATACCAACTGTCTCAGCCCTCATCTTTGGACACTGACAGTAGGAACTGCCTCCCGTATTAAAACCGGGGCTGCCTCTGAACAAAGCCTGATCAGAAATAGAACACAGTGGCCTGGGGCAGTGTAGCGGGCCACGCGTTGCAAAAGAAAGTGAGCACCAGAAACCCTATCTGAGCACATGTGACGTCCCACTTAAAGCCTCACAAACAGCAACCATGAATGGGCCTAGTTACTTTTACATTACACTGTACATACCTTTAAATCCCTTAGTGAACTGTAAATGTAAAAACCACTCAGAACAGAACATGCGCTGACACGGAAATCTGGGTTGGGTTGGAGACAAACGCTGTTCTTGTGATCTTGGTAGATGTAAAACCACAGGCTAGTGTCTTTAAGAGCTCCTGCACCTCAGGCCCTGAGGGATTTGAGCCACTCCAGCTGGACGTCTGCTGCCAAAATCAGTGGGATTATGGCATTTAATCTCGGCCTGCCAAAGAAGTGAACTAATGCTGCTCATACTCCTTTCCAGGCCAAGGACACCGTTCTACAGATGCAGTGGTTCTAGAATAGGTAAAACAGAGGCTAGTGTGCAGCAGGGACAGTAGTAGTATTGTGCCTCCTCAAAGTTTTCAGAAATGCTAAATGACGAGAACAGAGATGCTGTTAATTCAGAGAGAGCTGCTGTTGGTCCTCAGTGATGGGGGGGGGGGGGGGGGGGGGGGCTGGGATTCAGCTAGGGTGAAAGCAAAACATGCACAATCCCTACATTCAAACCAGCCATTCGAACAAGCAGCTGCTTTGATTCCCCTCATTGGTAGCATTTTGAATGGCAAACCATACAGGAAGAATATAGCGTGGAACTGTACTCAATGGCAGGGAAGCACGAAATGGAAAAAATACTAGTACTGTACGTTTATATTGCTTCATATGGCAGTTGTGATGCCAGTGGTTTTCACGATCCACGAGATTCACAATGTGATTTGTTATCAGGCCCGGATCACCCAACGGCTCTCAGGGACACATCCTGGGGCCCAAACCACTAGGGGGCCCCCGTGAGCAATTCTGAGAAAATTTAAACAGCTGTTTGGACT
The DNA here is from genome assembly GCF_015220715.1 of Pygocentrus nattereri. Taxonomy (NCBI): domain Eukaryota; kingdom Metazoa; phylum Chordata; class Actinopteri; order Characiformes; family Serrasalmidae; genus Pygocentrus; species Pygocentrus nattereri. The sequence goes on along the minus strand of NC_051211.1, from coordinate 5,639,166 downwards.
TGTGCCAGGAACTGTACTATCGACAAAGCAAACAAATGTACTAATTTCGACTTTCTGGTCGATTATGGTCTAATTGTACTGAAACATGTAGTTAGCCAGTGCGTTTTCAGTACGGACGATATCCATGATATGCTCAGAAAAGCATAATAACACATAGTCTGTCATAATAACCATGAAATATGGTTTTTAAAAAGGTATTTATTAATGATAGTGGTTGGTTAGTGAGGTGGTTAACACATGTGCCTTCTACGCTGTAGACTGGGGTTCAATCCCCACCTGGGTAAGCACCCTGCACTAAACCAATGAGGGTCCTTGGGAAAGACTCCTAACACCACCTTGGCCTTCCTGTGTAAAATGATCAAACTGTAAGTCGCTCTGGATAAGAGCGTCAGCCAAACGCCGTAAATGTGAATAACATCTCTAGAGGGCGCTGGTGAGAAATGTTTGTTTATTTGAGCTCGAGCTGTTTCTGTCCTCATTTACGAGCTGCTAAGTATGAACAGCAGTTTAGCCACTTTAGACTTTTATAACTGCATGAACAATTAATTCATTGTTTTATTAATTCATTGAACAATTAATTAATCAATTGTTAATCGCAATAACTTAATATGGCAGGATAAGCCACTGTGTCACATTCGTGACAGGTCTATTTTCAGCAAATTAAGTTTAGTTTTAGTTCAGTTTTACTTTCGTTTTTATTTAAATGCTACACTTATCTGGAAATGTGATTAGTCGCGATGCCCACAGCAGATAGTTAAAATACTGGGACTGGTTCGAGGCTCGTTTGCATATTGCAGCCTTGCAAATATTAGTACCGCAAAAAACCTAAATCAAGATAACAATTAATAAACAATATACACTCATCGGCCACTGTTCAGTTGTTTGTTAACACAAATAGCTAATCAGCCAATCACACGGCTGCAACTCAGTGCATTTAGGCATGTAGAGGTGGTCAAGACGACTTGCTGAAGTGCAGACCGAGCATCAGAACGGGGAAGAAAGGGGATTTAAGGGGCTTTGAACATGGCGTGGTTGTTGGTGCCAGACGGGCTGGTCTGAGTATTTCAGAAACTGCTGATCTGCTGGGATTTTCACGCACAACCATCTCTAGGGTTCACAGAGAACAGTCCGACAAAGAGGAAATATCCAGTGAGCGGTCAGTTGTGTGGACGAAAATGCCTTGTAGATGTGAGAGGTCAGAGGAGAATGGGCAGACTGGTTCCAGATGATAGAAAGGCAGCAGGAACTCAAATAACCAACCAAAATCTCTGAGGAACGTTTCCAACACCATGTTGAAAGTGAGACACGAAGAATTAAGACTGTTCTGAAGGCAAAAGGGGGTCCAACCTTTCACTAGCAAGTACCTTACTTACTTAGGTGTACCTAATAAAGTGGCCGGTGAGTGTGAGAGAACATTAACAGAAGCCTACTTTGAGAAGCCTGAGAGAAAGCCTGGTTATGCTCCAACAGATTTACCATACATGTACTTCCAAAAGCTAAACCGCCACCTTGAATGATTATCATTCACAAGGTTCTAATCAGACTTGACATGGGAGGGTTTGGTCTGAATGGTGACTTTATTCCTTTGGATAAGAGAAATCCCTGGAGTTGCTGCTAATAATAAACTCTGCGTGCTTTCTCACAGGGCCAGATGTCGGGGCGCACAGATTTGTTGATATTCCTCGTCGGTTTTTCACGCTGAGGAATGCGTTTCGCTCTCTAAGCCCAAAGCTGTTGATCCTGAACTACTGTTCCTTTACAATAACATTTTACGACGCCGTGCACTTCGGCGTATTCGTTTGTTTGTACCTTGGAATACTTAAAGCGTGCCATGAAATAGAGTGACGAACGGCAAAGCAGAACAGTGAATAATTGAAGGGAACAAGTCCTTGACATCCCCAAGGCTCCAATTAGTTCACATCCACATGCAGTCAGTTCACTGAGCAAATGACACAACAGAGAAAAGCACACTGGGATCAGGCACTTAGCAGGTTTTGAGGACCGTCAGAAATGCATTTTTACAGAAAGGCTTTTTTAGTGCGGTGACAACATCAGCGGTATTCTGTGGCTGAGGTCATTTTCATCAGGCAAATGCACTGGGAACTGGACCTGCCCTGGCTTTCTCATGAGCTCCACCATGCCGCCAACAAGCTCCTGCAGTCGGAATAAAAGCTGCAGCTTTTAATCTTTATTGAGCCACAGCGTTGGTGATGGTGTGCTCATGTGGAAGGGCCAGTTAACCCTTAACGTAGCATCCACAATTCGAAACCATCGATTTTAACGACGGTGCACACGTGTGGCGCTCGGTGACTCCCAGCACTGCTCAGCTTCTCGTAGTGGATTAGATTAAACCCAGAACAAGACCACAGAAACCAGTGGTAGGATGTGTGTTGCTTGATGTCTAGACAAGGAAAGACTAATCGGCCCTCACCTTTGCCAATATTACTGGCTAACTAGCTTCTACCTACCTAGTCTTTTTCACCTCCTATGTTTTAGCTTGTAAACGACGAGTGAGTGAAGAGTTAGTTAGCCATTTGTTTGACCAGATGATGTTGAAAGTTCCAGCAAACTCTAGTTTATAGTGTAGTGTAGTGGGTAACACCTCTACCTTCTACGCTGTAGACTGGGGTTCAATCCCCCACCAGGGCAAGCACCTCACACTATACCAATAAGAGTCCTTGGGCAAGACTCCTAACACCACCTTCGTAACACCTACCTGTGTAAAATGATCAAATTGTAAGTCACTCTGGATAAGAGCATCAGTCAAGTGCCATTAATGTAATGTAAACTGCATAACGGCATATCTGAGCTTTGCCCTGACTCAGAATTCGGCAACCTGGATGTTAAGAAGAGCGTTTCAACAACAATCAACCCACCTTGGGAGCCCCAACATTTTGAGTCCATTTTACCACATCGGCTGTAAATATGTACCAGTATGTGCTGATGTACTAACATAAGCTAGAAAATATAATAATATAATTATATATAATACTTACTTTGCTCTGCTTGAAGATTTAGCTCAGCTATAGCGGTTTTTCTCACATCTCTGACAGGAAACTTACCCAGTTTCTTCCAAAATATCTCAGCGTTCACCTTTTCAATGAAGCTGAGGTCAGCTTCTCATTCGCCAGCTTCTCGTTCAAATTTTCCCCGTTCCACCTTAAAGAGTGCCTGAGGGGGGCTGAATGTAACTGCTCCACCATTTAAGGTGGAACGGGGAAAATGTGAACGAGAAGCTGGAGCTGACTTTATACACACTTTCACAAAAACAGAGCAGTCCAGTCAAAATATTTTCTTTTTTCTTCAGCACTTAAGTTGCTTCATTCCATGATGGGCAATGCTCTTTTGCTGACAACCACAAAGATGGTATGGAGTGTTAGTTTAGAATCTGCGCTTTCTACACATAGTTTGAAGATGAGAAATGGCTAATGATGAATTATACAATGTCACTCTCGCCAGTGATGCCCGCGATTTCTCTTAACATTTACATTTCTGGCATTTGGCTGACGCTCTTATCCAGAGCGACTTAGAATTTGATCATTTTACACAAGTAGGCGAAGAGAGTGTTAGGAGTCTTGCCCAAGGACTCTTATTGTTATAGCGTAGGTCGTTTGCCCTGTAGGGGACTGAACCCCAGTCTACAGTGTAGAAGGCAGAGGTGTTAACCACTACACTAACCAACCACCACTAACATCATATCTGCTTTGTGTGCCACTGTGATGGAGGTGTCGAGATGCTAGCTTAATAAGAAATGGAGAGGGTAGGAATTTGATAGGTACGATAAGCTGTCACGCCAGTGTAGGAACAATTCTACCCGTTTTTACAACCCAACTGATGTGGAAGGAGCTGTAATGAACGGCGTCCCCTGTGAAGTCATGTGAAATGGCTCAAGCAGGCACAGATACTCAGAGCAGCAGCAACCTGTTTCAGTTGGAATGCTTAACACACTGCCTACACGTCTACACACTGCCATGCTTTGGTGTGTGAGCTACTGCTGTGTCCGGGCTTAGCCATCTCTCTCTCTCTCTCTCTCTCTCTCTCTCTCTCTCTCTCTCTCTCTCTCTCTCTCTCTCTGTCGACCTCTCTCTCTCTCTCTCACTCACACTGCCCACTGCTGCCAACACTGTCAGTGCCAAGCCCACCACCAGTCATCAGCCCAAGCGAGAGCCCAAAACAGCTGACACCAGATCCAACGCACACATGTACACACATATTGGAAAATAACTGAGAGTATAGGCCACACAAGAGGCTCGTTCAGGATCTGCTGACATTGGAAACAGATGATGCTCAAAACGCGATCAGCAATCCGACAGCTTATTATTTTCATTTTGGCTGATTTATGGGGCAGGTAAGAGCAGTTGCGCTGTATTTGAATGCTGCTGCTACCCCTGTATCAAAATCGCATTAACTAATCATTCTTTACTCATTGCGCTAAATCGCCAGTCGCCTCTTCGTTTAAATGCAGCACTTTGTAAGACGTTTCTGCTAAAACTGAAAGAAGAATCATTACTGAGTCAGGAGAATGAAAGCAGGCTAAAATAGGGTGAGCATGTGCTGCCGTGAGCTTCCCTGTAAAGCCTGTAATAATCATTTAAAGTCAGGTTGGGAGTTTTTCCACACCATGCCATTCATATTTATTTATTATTGTCACTCTGGATCGATGTTTAGGCCTCAAATGATCTCAGAATCAACACAATACTGATGAAGATTTGAGCACAATAGTAGATAACTCACTCACATCCTCAGAAGATGCGTCCTTCACCGGGTTTTGACTGAGTTCTCTTTGAATTCTCTTTCAATCCTCTGATTCTTCTGATCGGGGGAGGCGGCCAAAGCACCACCCACTTTACATAAAACGCTGATTCGCATGTTGCATGCCATTGCACATTTCTACCAGAGAGGTCTCCAAATCCCCAAAACTTACGTAGTGCAGCTGTAAACAGACATTGAGATTTTACATTTTTAAAAATTGCCAGTTTGGCTCATTAAAAAAGCAAATAGTGATATTTACGTTGCAGTTTTGGCGACCAGAGCGTTCTGGAAATGTGCTTAGCCCATATAGTGTGAGCTTCAGGCATTTATTTATGTATTAACTTATTTATTTAAGGCTTACAAATTTAAACTATAAAACTGGCTGTAAAGAATTTGGAACTGGCCATTAAATGCTATGATCAGTGACCCTCTCGGCCAGACTGAACATATCAGAGGAAACACATTCAGTTTGATAAGGATACAGTGGGCCAGTTGCACCACCTGTACATAAGTTTAAAAGTAGTCGTGTAGTGTTTCCTACGTTCCAGTTTGTGCACTGCTGATCACAAGGGGCTGCACCACACAAACCAGCATTTACCACTTACTAAATATTTACACCTCCCCCTACAGAGGTGGAAACCAACAGAACCCATATATAGTACAAATAAGACATGACCTAACTTTTTTTTATTTGCTGTGGTTTATTTTCACCTTGAATCTTTGCGTTCCTTTAAACATTCAGCTCCAAACATGAAGCTTACATCCACAGATCCAGTTCAAAGAGACTCAGCAGACGCCGAAGCTTATAGACTGATGCTGTTGTTGTGTCTGATGTTGTGTCAAAAAAATAAAAATGTACAATGCTGTACTTTCTGTTGTTGTAGGGAAATATTAAAACAAAGTTATAAATAAATGCTATATAGCACAAACTTGTTAATCTTCACACATCACTTTCTTCTCTACGGGATATTTTTTTTCCAATGAATGCAAAAAGTTCATATTTCCGTGTCTGCATGTTTATTGTTTATCGGTTCTGAAACCATCTTTGTCATTTTTGAAGCATCAGTTTTGCAGCATTTGTTTCCGCTTATGAATTATAAAGACTTTACATACAAACTCTAGTACACACTTCTGTAAGTGTGGACAGTCCTGGGCTGGAGGTTAGGGAACCCCAGAGCCGACAGCACAAGACTGAAGTGCCCTTGAGCAAGACACCTAACCCCCACCTGCTCCCCGGGCGCTGCGGATAGGGCTGCCCACCGCTCCAGGCAGGTGTGCTCACTGCCTCCTAGTGTTTGTGTGTGCATTCACTAGATGGGTTAAATGCGGAGCTGAAATTTCCCCGTTGTGGGACTAATAAGGGTCGCATAATAACAAATGCAATCCAAAGTATTTTCCTTTTTTAAAGAACTTTGGTTTCATGATTACATGATGGGCAGTGTGATTTCATACGACGTACTCCCTTGTGATTAATGTTTATCGGGTACTGTAATGATTTGCCTGCATTATGGCTACAGGGTTTTGTAGGTTCCATGTAGGTTACAGCGAGCACGCCTTGTCTTTCCTAATGCCAACGTAGGAACGTCAGACTGCATCTGTTTCATTATCAAACGGCCAGGTTTCTGCAGATGTGTGTGACTGAATGGTGATAGAGATGAGTTCCTTTTGTCTGTCTACTGTTTGCTTCTACATCATTGCCTTCTCTCACCACTGGCTTGTAATCAATCACTGTAAATGCTGTGGGAGGGGGGGTTACTCCTGGATGCATGAGGATAAGGCCTGACTTTATAAAAAGGCATCTGCACTCTGAATATAGCCTACATCAGATCCTACATTAGCATGAAATTTGATTATCTGCTTCGTCCTCTTAAGTGCACCATGCTTGTCACTGAATAAACATCCAGGGACATAAAACGTGTTTGCATATTAGCAGCGTTGTGTGTTCAGTACACGGTTCAACAGGCAGTAAAAGTCGTGCTGATTCAGGCCTGTCATTTATCAAATATCAGGTGCTCCTGTCATTTTTGTATTGCAAAGCACGAAAGCTGAAAAGTAGCTACTTAAGTAGCTAGACTTTTAGCTGTGGTTTGGCAGACGCTTACTGTGGTTTGGCAGACGTTCATTAGCATGGTGTTAACTGCATGACTAAACCAGTACATACTTACAACGACACACTTATGTGGTTTCTGACTCTATGACAATGTTGGGGCAGTCGTGGGCTGGAGGTCAGGGAACCAGCCCTGTGACCAGAAGGTTGCTGGTTCGATCCCCTCAGCTGACAGCTCATGACTGAAGTGCCATTGAGCAAGACACCTAACCCCCAGTTGCTCCCTAGGTGCTGTGGATAGGGCTGCCCACCGCTCCAGGCAAGTGTGCTCACTGCCCCCTAGTGTGTGTGTTCACTAGTGCGCATGTATGTGGGTGTTTCACTGCACGGGTGGGTTAAATGCAGAGGTCTAATTACACAGTGACAAATGGTTCTAAATTCAATGCTGTACACATGGACTACAGTACACTGCAAAGCTAAAAACAGTAGAAACCGCAAAACCTCTTTTTCAGTTTTTCATGATCGGAAAATGCCGGTTGTTCTTTACAATGTGTGTGAATTTCATGATGATTGGACCAAAAGAAACGGCCCAAAATGACTTGGAAAGACGTCTGGTTCCATTGACTTCCATTAAAAGTAAAGGAGGTTTTTTCCTTCTCCTGTAAAGTCACCGTTTTGGAGACACGAGGTTTTCTTCTGACAACAGCGATATATTAATCTTCATTTTCGTCCAAACAACACACGTAGAATTCTGCTGCATTTACAGTGTCGTACATCAATAAATCCACAAACGGTCATGATCATTATAAGCAAACTAAAGCTGAACATCTGCTGTCGCCCAAACTGGGCATCTTAACCCAGCAAATTAAATCTTCATGCACAGCCCCCATCCCCCTCCACTTAACACCAGCGATTAAATCATATCTTTTTTACCCCCTTCAGCCCTAATTTCGCCGAAACAGGGTCTGTGCCTGGAGCCTGGGCGTACTCGCTATTGATAGGCGGACTGAGCAGATTACCCTAATAGCTGGATTACCACCCACATGTTGGCCACTCGTGGCCCGAGCCGCTCAGCAGTGGTGCCAGCTCCCCTGTCAAATGACCAGAAGTGCAGTGCGGTCAGGACAGACTGTTCAATTAGTGTGCTCATACTGGAGAAAACAAGCTGGAGCTGACATGCAGAACATTCCTAAAGATGCTGCTGGAGAAATAAAGGAGAAGATAATTGATGAGAGTCAGTGCCGGGGTAGAAATAATATAACATTGTTGTCATGATAAATTCACCTTTCTCAGGCTATCCTGGTATTGTCAGTGCTCAAAGAACACTGACCAGCTTTGTTTCATTTAAAACAGGTTTAGACAAGTAACACAGGTCTGTTCACGATCACATGAGGTCGTGAGCTGGAATCCTGGCAATGCTGACTGCTCAAAAGAGCCTTCAGATTACAATATCTGATATTTTTCATGTGCATATCCGCCAATGCAACACATAAACGTCTAGTAAATGTAGAAACTGCAGAAGTGGACAGAATTCGCAATCCTGTACCAAGGTGAATGTAGAGATACTCTTCTTAAAACATTATGCAGGTAAAGATGAAGTCCTATATTTATATATTTACACAAAGTACAAAGCTATTTGCTTTTAAGTGCGTGTATATAATATTATATATATATAAAATCTCCAAAATGATAACTTTACAGTAGAAGGAAAAAACCTACTTTAATTTTAATGTAGGTCAATGGAACCAGACGTCTTTCCAAGTCGTTCTGGGATGTTTCTTTTGGTCCATTCATCATGAAATTCACACACAATGTAAAGGGAAACAGGGATTTTCAAATTATATAAAAAAATGAAAACTTAAAAATGGAGATATGAGGTTCTCTTCTGGCAACAGCGATATATATATATACATACACAAATATATCCATCCATCCATCCATTTTCCATTTTCCAGTTGTCCTTTACATTGTGTGTAAGTTTCTTTAATGAACAGAACAAAAGAAAATACCTAAAATAACTTAGTTAAAACTCTGGTTCCATTGACTTCCATTAAAAGTAAAGAAGATTTTTTCCTTCTCCTGTAAAGTTACCATTCTGGAGATATGAGGTTTTGTTCTGACAACAGATATATACATATATATATATATATATATATATATATATATATATATATATATATATATATATATATATATACCGCTGCTGTCGGAGCGAAACCTCGTATCTCCATTTTTGTCGGTTCTCAGTTTTTGACATCATTTGAAAACACCTGTTGGCCTTTATACTGTGTGTGAATTTCATGAAGGATGGAACCAAAAGAAACAGCCAAAAATGACTTGGGAAAAAACCTGGTTCCATTGACTTACACTGAAAGTAATGCATGTTTCTGGAGGTTTTGGAGATACGAGGTTTTGTATATATATCTCCTCTTGTGCACTCTCCAAATTAAATGGGGTAGCTGATTAAACAGTTTCCCACACAATGTTACAACGTTGTGTTAACCTCCGAAAGCTTGTCTGAGGTGCTTATCCCTGGTTACAGGTGCTAAGCTTTGATTGGACACTCAGTTTTAGGGGGCGTGTTCAGTTAAAGATGCACTATGGTTGGTTTGCTTCAGCTTGAAAATGCACCCCATTCTTCTGGACCTCATGCACAGTTTTCAGAGTAACGCCACACGCTGTAGAAAGTGGAATAAAAGGCTGAAATGCACCAGAGTGATACTAAAAACCTGAAAAAAAAATTAAATACGTTTTTATAAGTAAACAATTAAGAAATAGATACATTAAAAAGGTTTTAAATGCAGTAATAAAGTACATGCACGTTGCAAATGTCCACTGCTGAGAAAGGGGGATTCCAGTTAGCTGAGTTAGAGTTATAGAGAAATATGATGCTGTTGGTACCGATGTGATCCTGATATCATCACTCATGCATACTCGGTCCTGTTACACTGGAGTTCATGCACAAGAACGTGAACGGTTGATTTGAAAAATGGTGACAGCAATTCGAAATGTGATGCACTGACATCACCTCACCTTAGCAAAATATCTTGATATAGATGCTTGCAAAGGTTGTGGCACCCCAGTCAATAGTCATAGCTGAATATACACACACCTGCCACTTTATTAGGTACACTTGTTAACACAAATAGCTAATCAGCCAATCACACGGCCGCAACTCAGTGCATTTAGGCGTGTAGAGGTGGTCAAGACAACCTGCTGAAGTGCAGACCGAGCATCAGAACGGGGAAGAAAGGGGATTTAAGGGGCTTTGAACGTGACGTGGTTGTTGGTGCCAGACGGGCTGGTCTGAGTATTTCAGAAACTGCTGATCTGCTGGGTTTTTCACACACAACCATCTCTAGGGTTTACAGAGAACGGTCCGAAAAAGAGGAAACATCCAGTGAGCGGTCAGTTGTGTGGACGAAAATGCCTTGTTGATGTGAGAGGTCAGAGGAGAATGGGCAGACTGGTTCCAGATGATAGAAAGACAGCAGGAGCTCAAATAACCAACCAGAATCTCTGAGGAACGTTTCCAACACCTTGTTGAAAGTGTGCCATGAAGAATTAGAGCAGTTCTGAAGGTAAAAGGGGTCCAACCTTTTACTAAAGTGGCCGGTGAGTGTAAATCCTCAGAGAACATACTTCTGCACATTTTAGTACATAACTACTGTTGAATTGAACACACTGGGGGAAAAATATCAAATGTGCCCTGTGAAAAAGTTACGGCACTTTCGCAGAAAAGCGCCATGTGACATTTTTCCCACTACGCTGAGAAAATCAACAAAGCTGAACGGGGGCGTTCCAAATTTTGCATACGCCCACATGAATGGTGATATATTGTTGCTCACCCCTAGCCAGTGCCATCGCTGTCAGAGACAGATGTACTATGACACGAGGGAATTCCCTCAGTTTGTTTTTTTTTTTTTTCCTTTCAAACGTGCCCATGGACAGTGGAGTAGTTTTGACCATAGATAGCCGTTCTGGATTTATTTGTCTATAGGTAGTAGATGAGGCGATATTACAGTTGGCTTTGTGTCCTCAGACTTGGCAACATACAGCGAACCCTTTATCACAACCCGACTTATTCAAATGACTCTCGAACTGACACAGAAGCCCTATCACTAACATGGTGACTCACTCTCTGTCTGCACTCTCCCTCCCTCCTGCTCTGCCGGTGCCGTTTCTGAAAGTGCCGTGCATTTGTATAACTTCATGAACGGCTACATAACGCTTACATAACGGCAAACGTTCCTGCGATACTGTGGAAACCTCACCTTGACACATGAACGCCCTGGTCTGTTGTGTCTCAATGGTAATAATTGCTACTAAACAGGCCCAAATTGCTTGAGGACAACAATAGCATTAAAATATTAAAAGTTGCCTATGCAAGCTTTTTTTTGGTGCGTCCAGATGAGGGGGCTGGGGGGGCGGGGGGGTACTAAAAGCCTATTCAGCCAGTGGAAAAAAAGGAATTCCAGTAATCTGCTGCTGATCCCTCACAATGGCACCCTTGTGCCTTTTGTTTTGGTCAGTCACCACTACTACGTCCATTCTCAATGGCACAGTAGCAGTGTTAATAGTCTCCTCCCAAGAAGGCCGAGCTGAAGAAGTTAGTGGTTAGAAGACCGCGATGCACGCTAGCCATACTGATCACGTGCTGGGCAAATAACAGTGCTTGGGTCACTAGAAGTTCAAGCTCTAATCTACAGGCAAATAATTATCACATGCGTCTTTACGTGGCGTCATTTCACCGTCGGCCAAAACGGACCACAAACCTATAGGTGCTGATATTTTCTCGCTCTCGGTAGGAGCTCTGTGCTTGACCCAGATCCGGTAGACAGCTGTGTGAGCTCTCCCTGGTGAATTCAGGCATCGCTGAGTTAAACAGCACCGCCTTTAAAAGGGGAACCCCCACCGATTTTTCTAATTTCCTCCATCACTATTAAGGCATCCACATCACAGAAAAATAAAAAAATAAAAAAAATCACAATTTCTGCGATGAGAATTTGCATGTAGTCGCTGTTAAAGTTTCAAAATGCACCGTTCACTCCCGAGTCCACACAGACTAACAGAGAAAAGCTATAGCGCAAAGTTTTTGTGATGTCACAAAAACCAAAGCATTTGCATAACTCCACCTATTTGTTCAGTGTAGCTCCACTCGCTCGCATTTAAGGCACAGTGTTTCAGCCTGGACTGCTTTTTGAATAAAGCTTGCTAAAACACAGCCAATCGGAGCAGAGCTCATTTACATAAATCAGTCTTAAAGGCACAGCAACCAAAACAGCTTATTTAGTTCTAAGATTGAAAGCAGTGAAAAATGAATTTTGACAGTTTTTGATACAGAAACCCCCACAAGAAGACCTCAGGGTAAAAAAGAAGAACGCTGAACGGGTCGTTTAAATGATTAGGACAGAAATAGTTATTCAGAAGTTATAAGTCAGAATTGTTAACAATGGTGGGGAAAGGAACCAGACGTCTGAAGCGCGCAATGCCTTAAAACATGAAATGGTTATAAACAGTCATGATCCTTAATATTCCTGATGGCTAGGATTCCTGAAGCCCTATCTCACCCCAATTGTCAGCGAATCTGATCAGCATTTTTGGGCCATTTGCGTGAACATCGCGATCCTGGTTCCACCACGGCTGCGAAGAAATCCGACTTGGTGAGTTTCTCTACGACGAACCATTGGGCAGCAAATTACCCCCTGAATTCTCCAGACATTTCAAACGATTCCGCCTTAAAACATTCACAGAGAGCCTCCACACCGAGCTGAAGGTCATACAGCTTTCTGTAACTTCACGGTTAATCTCACAGCCCCAAACTTCTAATCACTTCTTCTATCACCATAAAGCTGCCAGTGCTTCCTCCTCAGCTTAACACCAGCTCAGAGAGGTCATAAGGCATCGAGACGCCTTCTCTACGTCAACACAGATGAGCGCGGCCTTCTCTAGAGGTGCGCAAAGACAGTTCGCTGCTGTAAACACTGCCTGCCACTCCAGCTGTAAAGAAAAGGGAAGTGAACTTTAACTCGAGAGCTGCTCCATGCAAATACGCCCCAACTGCTGTGTGTAATTTAGGTAGCTTTAAGGGGGGTTGATGTGGTATTTTTAAAGTGGTCATAATATGTTACACAAGAATACGCCAATCTGAGCATGCCATGAATGTCGGCAGCCCTTAAGGGCCTACATCGTACACACTTCGTACATTTTCCGAGCTCCACTGTGTTTTTATGAACCAAAAACAGCCATAATTCATTTTTACATGACCATTTTTCAGCCTCTCTTTACACCTTTATATAATAAACCGCCTGCGTTTGATGACGTGACACTGATATGTGTACATATACGTTCCGATTGGCCCTGTACTCTGCCTCATTCAAATGAATGATGAAACATTACTTATAACTTCAGCCGGAGTGGGCGGAGCCTAACTGCTGTAGGCTACATAGATGGATATATCTCAATATGCTGGCTATTTTTTCAAGTTCAAAACAGCAGATTAGTTTCCATATATGGGCTGGTTGGAAGCTTTAACAATGTCCACATGCTACACTGCTGAACAAATGTTGAATAAAAACAAATAAACTGGTATCGTGGCACTTCTGGTGCCTTTTCGGGTGTCCTAGCTTATCCAGCCTCGGGGGCAAAAAACGACTGTATTGCTCACCAGGGAGCCACATTAAAAAGGAGGTATGTCTTTGACTTAAACAGATTAAGCCTTACATAAAGCCACAGGAACAACAAAACTCGTCTACAACCTTCATCTCAACAGCTTCGCTTGGGTGGGAACCGTCCAGTCGTGGCCCATGAGCTACCACACATGAAGTCCAGTTAGAAGGCATCGCGTCTGTTGGAAACAGGCGCCCCTCATCACAAAAGCAGTGCGTTTTAAGTCAGTATGCTGACGCCATCACATCAGCTCCCTGCTTACCCTCCCCTGAGCCCTGAACCGGGCAAGTTCACCCCGTGCTGCAAGTGATCGGTCAGTGCTCACGGCTCATTATCCGTAATCTGTATCTGCAAGAGAGCTCAACAGCCTTCCAGGTGTGGTAGATCGTCGCCAAGACCATATTAGTGCAAAGCCATTATCACTACCACAGACCTGGCGTGGATAGACCTGAGATAAAAAAAGACATGAAAGACAAAGGAAGGGGGGGGGGAAAGACTATGCCTTGTCTGCTCCCAGGAAGGAGGTGAGCTACAGTTGGAGAGCATGAAGATTAAGGTGTAGCAAGTGTGAGATTGAGTTTCACTGCAGCCTGTCTTACCGTGGGTGTATAAGTGGCCTAGCCTATCCACAGATAAGGAGTTCTACGGTCTTTAAGAAGCTCCTTTCTCTCAATGCCCGCTGTCCGCGAGATATTCCTTGAGTTTCCTTCCTAACTCCAGCCCCTCGCAGCTTCTTTGGCTCGTTGTCGCGTCTGTGGAGGGCTTTCAGGGCTTTGGTGAGCGTAAATGCGAGCTGACAGGCATCGGGGGGCTTTGGGAGAGGGAGGCAGAAAAAAAAGAACCGAACAAAACAAAAAAAGTAAGGAGCCAAGCCCCGCCCTGGAATTGTAATAGACTGCAAAGTAGCCCCGACAGGGGCTTCGATTTATCAGCCCTGGTCATCAAACAGGCCCTGATGTGGTACTCGTGAGGCCGAGAAACAAAGGCACCAACTGTGCACATACGACATATAATGACCGAGGGGAAGACAATGTAGGCTGCACAACCTGAGCTGACACTTCCTACGACCCTGTTCTTTGCTTACAAGCCCCCCAACACACACACACACACACACAAAAGCCCAAAGACAACAGAAGCCCAACAAGTTTGACTAAGCTGGACGGTGTTGTTATTAATCCTCGTTTATTAACTAATTAAAGCGTTATTAACTCGCCTTTTCTCGGAGAACCCAGTCACAGTAATAGGTGACAGACGAATAAGACCCTTTTATTGCTTTGGAGAATAAGTGTTCCCTCAAGAACCGTCCACAACAGGTTAGAGAACCACTTAACCCCGCAGAGGAGCCTCCACGGTTCGACGTGCTCTCCACTAAGGACCCCTTCAGACCGGCCGACTCGAGAGGCTCTGGGGCTCAAAGTTTGGCCCCTCCGAGCTGCGAAGGAGCTCAGTCGGTGAGGGGTGAGGGCGCAAGCGGCGGCGGAGCTGAGCCGAGAGGGAAACTTCCTAAAAATAGCTCGTCAGGAAACTGACGAGAGGCTCCACAGGCGACAACGCAGCCTCTGTGGTTTAGCACGCAGTCCGAAA